>NC_138301.1:123960512-124038012 GCF_965601325.2 Salmo salar | reverse complement strand
TAGAGTTAATACAGCTATCAGGTCTATACCTACCCAGTATATAGAGTAAATACAGATATCAGGTCCATACCCAGTATATAGAGTTAATACAGCTATCAGGTCCATACCCACCCAGTATATAGAGTTAATACAGCTATCAGGTCCATACCCAGTATATAGAGTTAATACAGCTATCAGGTCCATACCCAGTATATAGAGTTACTACAGCTATCAGGTCCATACCCAGTATATAGAGTTAATACAGCTATCAGGTCCATACCCACCCAGTATATAGAGTTAATACAGCTATCAGGTCCATACCCAGTATATAGAGTTAATACAGCTATCAGGTCTATACCCACCCAGTATATAGAGTTAATACAGCTATCAGGTCCATACCCACCCAGTATATAGAGTTAATACAGCTATCAGGTCTATACCCACCCAGTATATAGAGTTAATACAGCTATCAGGTCCATACCCAGTATATAGAGTTAATACAGCTATCAGGTCTATACCCAGTATATAGAGTTAATACAGCTATCAGGTCCATACCCAGTATATAGAGTTAATACAGCTATCAGGTCCATACCCAGTATATAGAGTTAATACAGCTATCAGGTCTATACCCAGTATATAGAGTTAATACAGCTATCAGGTCCATACCCACCCAGTATATAGAGTTAATACAGCTATCAGGTCCATACCCACCCAGTATATAGAGTTAATACAGCTATCAGGTCTATACCCACCCAGTATATAGAGTTAATACAGCAATCAGGTCTATACCCACCCAGTATATAGAGTTAATACAGCTATCAGGTCCATACCCAGTATATAGAGTTAATACAGCTATCAGGTCCATACCCAGTATATAGAGTTAATACAGCTATCAGGTCCATACCCAGTATATAGAGTTAATACAGCTATCAGGTCTATACCCACCCAGTATATAGAGTTAATACAGCTATCAGGTCCATACCCACCCAGTATATAGAGTTAATACAGCTATCAGGTCCATACCCAGTATATAGAGTTAATACAGCTATCAGGTCTATACCCACCCAGTATATAGAGTTAATACAGCTATCAGGTCTATACCCACCCAGTATATATAGTTAATACAGCTATCAGGTCTATACCCAGTATATAGAGTTAATACAGCTATCAGTCCCATACCCAGTATATACAGTTAATACAGCTATCAGGTCCATACCCAGTATATAGAGTTAATACAGCTATCAGGTCCATACCCAGTATATAGAGTTAATACAGCTATCAGGTCTATACCCACCCAGTATATAGAGTTAATACAGCTATCAGGTCCATACCCAGTATATAGAGTTAATACAACTATCAGGTCTATACCCAGTATATAGAGTTAATACAGCTATCAGGTCCATACCCAGTATATAGAGTTAATACAGCTATCAGGTCCATACCCACCCAGTATATAGAGTTAATACAGATATCAGGTCCATACCCACCCAGTATATAGAGTTAATACAGCTATCAGGTCCATACCCAGTATATAGAGTTAATACAGCTATCAGGTCTATACCCACCCAGTATATAGAGTTAATACAGCTATCAGGTCCATACCCAGTATATAGAGTTAATACAGCTATCAGGTCCATACCCAGTATATAGAGTTAATACAGCTATCAGGTCCATACCCAGTATATAGAGTTAATACAGCTATCAGGTCTATACCCAGTATATAGAGTTAATACAGCTATCAGGTCCATACCCACCCAGTATATAGAGTTAATACAGCTATCAGGTCTATACCCACCCAGTATATAGAGTTAATACAGCTATCAGGTCTATACCCACCCACTATATAGAGTTAATACAGCTATCAGGTCCATACCCACCCAGTATATAGAGTTAATACAGCTATCAGGTCTATACCCAGTATATAGAGTTAATACAGCTATCAGGTCCATACCCACCCAGTATATAGAGTTAATACAGCTATCAGGTCTATACCCAGTATATAGAGTTAATACAGCTATCAGGTCCATACCCAGTATATAGAGTTAATACAGCTATCAGGTCTATACCCAGTATATAGAGTTAATACAGCTATCAGGTCCATACCCAGTATATAGAGTTAATACAGCTATCAGGTCCATACCCACCCAGTATATAGAGTTAATACAGCTATCAGGTCTATACCCACCCACTATATAGAGTTAATACAGCTATCAGGTCTATACCCAGTATATAGAGTTAATACAGCTATCAGGTCCATACCCAGTATATAGAGTTAATACAGCTATCAGGTCTATACCCACCCAGTATATAGAGTTAATACAGCTATCAGGTTCATACCCAGTATATAGAGTTAATACAGCTATCAGGTCCATACCCAGTATATAGTGTTAATACAGCTATCAGGTCTATACCCAGTATATAGAGTTAATACAGCTATCAGGTCCATACCCAGTATAAAGAGTTAATACAGCTATCAGGTCCATACCCAGTATATAGAGTTAATACAGCTATCGGGTCCATACCCAGTATATAGAGTTAATACAGCTATCAGGTCTATACCCACCCAGTATATAGAGTTAATACAGCTATCAGGTCTATACCCACACAGTATATAGAGTTAATACAGCTATCAGGTCCATACCCAGTATATAGAGTTAATACAGCTATCAGGTCCATACCCAGTATATAGAGTTAATATAGCTATCAGGTCCATACCCAGTATATAGAGTTAATACAGCTATCAGGTCTATACCCACCCAGTATATAGAGTTAATACAGCTATCAGGTCCATACCCAGTATATAGAGTTAATACAGCTATCAGGTCCATACCCAGTATATAGAGTTAATACAGCTATCAGGTCCATACCCAGTATATAGAGTTAATACAGCTATCAGGTCCATACCCACCCAGTATATAGAGTTAATACAGCTATCAGGTCCATACCCAGTATATAGAGTTAATACAGCTATCAGGTCTATACCCACCCAGTATATAGAGTTAATACAGCTATCAGGTCTCTACCCACCCAGTATATAGAGTTAATACAGCTATCAGGTCCCTACCCACCCAGTATATAGAGTTAATACAGCTATCAGGTCCATACCCACCCAGTATATAGAGTTAATACAGCTATCAGGTCTATACCCACCCAGTATATAGAGTTAATACAGCTATCAGGTCTATACCCACCCACTATATAGAGTTAATACAGCTATCAGGTCTATACCCAGTATATAGAGTTAATACAGCTATCAGATCCATACCCAGTATATAGAGTTACTACAGCTATCAGGTCCATACCCAGTATATAGAGTTAATACAGCTATCAAATCCATACCCAGTATATAGAGTTAATACAGCTATCAGGTCCATACCCAGTATATAGAGTTAATACAGCTATCAGATCTATACCCAGTATATAGAGTTAATACAGCTATCAGGTCCATACCCACCCAGTATATAGAGTTAATACAGCTATCAGGTCTATACCTACCCAGTATATAGAGTTAATACAGCTATCAGGTCTATACCCAGTATATAGAGGTAATACAGCTATCAGGTCCATACCCACCCAGTATATAGAGTTAATACAGCTATCAGGTCCATACCCACCCAGTATATAGAGTTAATACAGCTATCAGGTCTATACCCACCCAGTATATATAGTTAATACAGCTATCAGGTCCATACCCAGTATATAGAGTTAATACAGCTATCAGGTCCATACCCAGTATATAGAGTTAATACAGCTATCAGGTCCATACCCAGTATATATAGTTAATACAGCTATCAGGTCTATACCCACCCAGTATATAGAGTTAATACAGCTATCAGGTCTATACCCACCCAGTATATAGAGTTAATACAGCTATCAGGTCAATACCCACCCAGTATATAGAGTTAATACAGCTATCAGGTCCATACAGCTATCAGGTCCATACCCAGTATATATATAGTTAATACAGCTATCAGATCTATACCCAGTATATAGAGTTAATATAGCTATCAGGTCTATACCCACCCAGTATATAGAGTTAAAACAGCTATCAGGTCCATACCCAGTATATAGAGTTAATACAGCTATCAGGTCCATACCCAGTATATAGAGTTAATACAGCTATCAGGTCTATACCCAGTATATAGAGTTAATACAGCTATCAGGTCTATACCCACCCAGTATATAGAGTTAAAACAGCTATCAGGTCCATACCCAGTATATAGAGTTAATACAGCTATCAGGTCTATACCCAGTATATAGAGTTAATACAGCTATCAGGTCTATACCCACCCAGTATATAGAGTTAATACAGCTATCAGGTCAATACCCACCCAGTATATAGAGTTAATACAGCTATCAGGTCCATACAGCTATCAGGTCCATACCCACCCAGTATATAGAGTTAATACAGCTATCAGGTCTATACCCACCCAGTATATAGAGTTAATACAGCTATCAGGTCCATACCCAGTATATATAGTTAATACAGCTATCAGGTCCATACCCACCCAGTATATAGAGTTAATACAGCTATCAGGTCTATACCCACCCAGTATATAGAGTTAATACAGCTATCAGGTCTATACCCACCCAGTATATAGAGTTAATACAGCTATCAGGTCCATACCCAGTATATAGAGTTAATACAGCTATCAGGTCCATACCCAGTATATAGAGTTAATACAGCTATCAGGTCCATACCCAGTATATAGAGTTAATACAGCTATCAGGTCTATACCCACCCAGTATATAGAGTTAATACAGCTATCAGGTCTATACCCACCCAGTATATAGAGTTAATACAGCTATCAGGTCTATACCCACCCAGTATATATAGTTAATACAGCTATCAGTCCCATACCCAGTATATACAGTTAATACAGCTATCAGGTATACACCCAGTATATAGAGTTAATACAACTATCAGGTCTATACCCAGTATATACAGTTAATACAGCTATCAGGTCTATACCCAGTATATAGAGTTAATACAGCTATCAGGTCCATACCCAGTATATAGAGTTAATACAGCTATCAGGTCCATACCCACCCAGTATATAGAGTTAATACAGATATCAGGTCCATACCCACCCAGTATATAGAGTTAATACAGCTATCAGGTCCATACCCAGTATATAGAGTTAATACAGCTATCAGGTCTATACCCACCCAGTATATAGAGTTAATACAGCTATCAGGTCTATACCCAGTATATAGAGTTAATACAGCTATCAGGTCCATACCCAGTATATAGAGTTAATACAGCTATCAGGTCCATACCCAGTATATAGAGTTAATACAGCTATCAGGTCCATACCCAGTATATAGAGTTAATACAGCTATCAGGTCTATACCCAGTATATAGAGTTAATACAGCTATCAGGTCCATACCCACCCAGTATATAGAGTTAATACAGCTATCAGGTCTATACCCAGTATATAGAGTTAATACAGCTATCAGGTCTATAACCAGTATATAGAGTTAATACAGCTATCAGGTCCATACCCAGTATATAGAGTTAATACAGATATCAGGTCTATACCCAGTATATAGAGTTAATACAGCTATCAGGTCCATACCCAGTATATAGAGTTAATACAGCTATCAGGTCCATACCCAGTATATAGAGTTAATACAGCTATCAGGTATATACCCAGTATATAGAGTTAATACAGCTATCAGGTCCATACCCAGTATATAGAGTTAATACAGATATCAGGTCTATACCCAGTATATAGAGTTAATACAGATATCAGGTCCATACCCAGTATATAGAGTTAATACAGCTATCAGGTCCATACCCACCCAGTATATAGAGTTAATACAGCTATCAGGTCTATACCCACCCAGTATATAGAGTTAATACAGCTATCAGGTCCATTCCCACCCTGTATATAGAGTTAATACAGCTATCAGGTCCATACCCAGTATATAGAGTTAATACAGCTATCAGGTCTATACCCACCCAGTATATAGAGTTAATACAGCTATCAGGTTCATACCCACCCAGTATATAGAGTTAATACAGCTATCAGGTCCATACCCAGTATATAGAGTTAATACAGCTATCAGGTCCATACCCAGTATATAGAGTTAATACAGCTATCAGGTCCATACCCAGTATATAGAGTTAATACAGCTATCAGGTCTATACCCAGTATATAGAGTTAATACAGCTATCAGGTCCATACCCAGTATATAGTGTTAATACAGCTATCAGGTCTATACCCAGTATATAGAGTTAATACAGCTATCAAGTCCATACCCAGTATAAAGAGTTAATACAGCTATCAGGTCCATACCCAGTATATAGAGTTAATACAGCTATCAGGTCCATACCCAGTATATAGAGTTAATGCAGCTATCAGGTCTATACCCACCCAGTATATAGAGTTAATACAGCTATCAGGTCCATACCCAGTATATAGAGTTAATACAGCTATCAGGTCTATACCCACCCAGTATATAGAGTTAATACAGCTATCAGGTCTATACCCACACAGTATATAGAGTTAATACAGCTATCAGGTCCATACCCAGTATATAGAGTTAATACAGCTATCAGGTCTATACCCACCCAGTATATAGAGTTAATACTGCTATCAGGTCCATACCCAGTATATAGAGTTAATACAGCTATCAGGTCCATACCCAGTATATAGAGTTAATACAGCTATCAGGTCCATACCCAGTATATAGAGTTAATACAGCTATCAGGTCTATACCCAGTATATAGAGTTAATACAGCTATCAGGTCCATACCCACCCAGTATATAGAGTTAATACAGCTATCAGGTCCCTACCCACCCAGTATATAGAGTTAATACAGCTATCAGGTCTATACCCACCCAGTATATAGAGTTAATACAGCTATCAGGTCCATACCCACCCAGTATATAGAGTTAATACAGCTATCAGGTCTATACCCAGTATATAGAGTTAATACAGCTATCAGGTCTATACACAGTATATAGAGTTAATACAGCTATCAGGTCCATACCCAACCAGTATATAGAGTTAATACAGCTATCAGGTCCATACCCAGTATATAGAGTTAATACAGCTATCAGGTCCATACCCACCCAGTATATAGAGTTAATACAACTATCAGGTCCATACCCACCCATTATATAGAGTTAATACAGCTATCAAATCCATACCCAGTATATAGAGTTAATACAGCTATCAGGTCCATACCCAGTATATAGAGTTAATACAGCTATCAGGTCTATACCCACCCATTATATAGAGTTAATACAGATATCAGGTCCATACCCAGTATATAGAGTTAATACAGCTATCAGGTCCATACCCACCCACTATATACAGTTAATACAGCTATCAGGTCTATACCCAGTATATAGAGTTAATACAGCTATCAGGTCCATACCCACCCAGTATATAGAGTTAATACAGCTATCAGGTCTATACCCACCCAGTATATAGAGTTAATACAGCTATCAGGTCCATACCCAGTATATAGAGTTAATACAGCTATCAGGTCCATACCCAGTATATAGAGTTAATACAGCTATCAGGTCCATACCCAGTATATAGAGTTAATACAGCTATCAGGTATATACCCAGTATATAGAGTTAATACAGCTATCAGGTCCATACCCAGTATATAGAGTTAATACAGATATCAGGTCTATACCCAGTATATAGAGTTAATACAGATATCAGGTCCATACCCAGTATATAGAGTTAATACAGCTATCAGGTCCATACCCAGTATATAGAGTTAATACAGCTATCAGGTCTATACCCACCCACTATATAGAGTTAATACAGCTATCAGGTCCATACCCAGTATATAGAGTTAATACAGCTATCAGGTCTATACCCACCCAGTATATAGAGTTAATACAGCTATCAGGTCCATACCCACTATATAGAGTTAATACAGATATCAGGTCTATACCCAGTATATAGAGTTAATACAGCTATCAGGTCCATACCCAGTATATAGAGTTAATACAGCTATCAGGTCCATACCCAGTATATAGAGTTAATACAGCTATCAGGTATATACCCAGTATATAGAGTTAATACAGCTATCAGGTCCATACCCAGTATATAGAGTTAATACAGCTATCAGGTCCATACCCAGTATATAGAGTTAATACAGCTATCAGGTCCATACCCACCCAGTATATAGAGTTAATACAGCTATCAGGTCTATACCCACCCACTATATAGAGTTAATACAGCTATCAGGTCTATACCCAGTATATAGAGTTAATACAGCTATCAGGTCCATACCGAACCCAGTATATAGAGTTAATACAGCTATCAGGTCCATACCCAGTATATAGAGTTAATACAGCTATCAGGTCTATACCCACCCAGTATATAGGGTTAATACAGCTATCAGGTTCATACTCAGTATATAGAGTTAATACAGCTATCAGGTCCATACCCAGTATATAGAGTTAATACAGCTATCAGGTCTATACCCAGTATATAGAGTTAATACAGCTATCAGGTCCATACCCAGTATATAGAGTTAATACAGCTATCAGGTCTATACCCACCCAGTATATTGAGTTAATACAGCTATCAGGTCTATACCCACCCAGTATATAGATTTAATACAGCTATCAGGTCTATACCCACCCAGTATATAGAGTTAATACAGCTATCAGGTCCATACCCACCCAGTATATAGAGTTAATACAGCTATCAGGTCCATACCCACCCAGTATATAGAGTTAATACAGCTATCAGGTCCATACCCAGTATATAGAGTTAATACAGCTATCAGGTCCATACCCACCCAGTATATAGAGTTAATACAGCTATCAGGTCTATACCCAGTATATAGAGTTAATACAGCTATCAGGTCTATAACCAGTATATAGAGTTAATACAGCTATCAGGTCCATACCCAACCAGTATATAGAGTTAATACAGCTATCAGGTCCATACCCAGTATATAGAGTTAATACAGCTATCAGGTCCATACCCACCCAGTATATAGAGTTAATACAGCTATCAGGTCCATACCCACCCATTATATAGAGTTAATACAGCTATCAAATCCATACCCAGTATATAGAGTTAATACAGCTATCAGGTCCATACCCAGTATATAGAGTTAATACAGCTATCAGGTATATACCCAGTATATAGAGTTAATACAGCTATCAGGTCCATACCCAGTATATAGAGTTAATACAGCTATCAGGTCTATACCCAGTATATAGAGTTAATACAGCTATCAGGTCCATACCCACCCAGTATATAGAGTTAATACAGCTATCAGGTCCATACCCACCCAGTATATAGAGTTAATACAGCTATCAGGTCTATACCCAGTATATAGAGTTAATACAGCTATCAGGTCTATAACCAGTATATAGAGTTAATACAGCTATCAGGTCCATACCCAACCAGTATATAGAGTTAATACAGCTATCAGGTCCATACCCAGTATATAGAGTTAATACAGCTATCAGGTCCATACCCACCCAGTATATAGAGTTAATACAGCTATCAGGTCCATACCCACCCATTATATAGAGTTAATACAGCTATCAAATCCATACCCAGTATATAGAGTTAATACAGATATCAGGTCTATACCCAGTATATAGAGTTAATACAGCTATCAGGTCCATACCCAGTATATAGAGTTAATACAGCTATCAGGTCCATACCCAGTATATAGAGTTAATACAGCTATCAGGTCCATACCCAGTATATAGAGTTAATACAGCTATCAGGTCTATACCCAGTATATAGAGTTAATACAGCTATCAGGTCTATACCCACCCAGTATATAGGGTTAATACAGCTATCAGGTCCATACCCACCCAGTATATAGAGTTAATACAGCTATCAGGTCTATCCCTACCCAGTATATAGAGTTAATACAGCTACCAGGTCTATAGCCAGTATATAGAGTTAAAACAGCTATCAGGTCCATACCCACCCAGTATATAGAGTTAATACAGCTATCAGGTCCATACCCAGTATATAGAGTTAATACAGCTATCAGATCCATACCCAGTATATAGAGTTAATACAGCTATCAGGTCCATACCCAGTATATAGAGTTAATACAGCTATCAGGTCTATACCCACCCAGTATATAGAGTTAATACAGCTATCAGGTCTATACCCACCCAGTATATAGAGTTAATACAGCTATCAGGTCCATACCCAGTATATAGAGTTAATACAGCTATCAGGTCCATACCCAGTATATAGAGTTAATACAGCTTTCAGGTCCATACCCAGTATATAGAGTTAATACAGCTATCAGGTCCATACCCAGTATATAGAGTTAATACAGCTATCAGGTCCATACCCAGTATATAGAGTTAATACAGCTATCAGGTCTATACCCAGTATATAGAGTTAATACAGCTATCAGGTCCATACCGAACCCAGTATATAGAGTTAATACAGCTATCAGGTCCATACCCAGTATATAGAGTTAATACAGCTATCAGGTCTATACCCACCCAGTATATAGGGTTAATACAGCTATCAGGTTCATACTCAGTATATAGAGTTAATACAGCTATCAGGTCCATACCCAGTATATAGAGTTAATACAGCTATCAGGTCTATACCCAGTATATAGAGTTAATACAGCTATCAGGTCTATACCCACCCAGTATATAGGGTTAATACAGCTATCAGGTCCATACCCACCCAGTATATAGAGTTAATACAGCTATCAGGTCTATCCCTACCCAGTATATAGAGTTAATACAGCTACCAGGTCTATAGCCAGTATATAGAGTTAAAACAGCTATCAGGTCCATACCCACCCAGTATATAGAGTTAATACAGCTATCAGGTCCATACCCAGTATATAGAGTTAATACAGCTATCAGATCCATACCCAGTATATAGAGTTAATACAGCTATCAGGTCCATACCCAGTATATAGAGTTAATACAGCTATCAGGTCTATACCCACCCAGTATATAGAGTTAATACAGCTATCAGGTCTATACCCACCCAGTATATAGAGTTAATACAGCTATCAGGTCCATACCCAGTATATAGAGTTAATACAGCTATCAGGTCCATACCCAGTATATAGAGTTAATACAGCTTTCAGGTCCATACCCAGTATATAGAGTTAATACAGCTATCAGGTCCATACCCAGTATATAGAGTTAATACAGCTATCAGGTCCATACCCAGTATATAGAGTTAATACAGCTATCAGGTCTATACCCAGTATATAGAGTTAATACAGCTATCAGGTCCATACCGAACCCAGTATATAGAGTTAATACAGCTATCAGGTCCATACCCAGTATATAGAGTTAATACAGCTATCAGGTCTATACCCACCCAGTATATAGGGTTAATACAGCTATCAGGTTCATACTCAGTATATAGAGTTAATACAGCTATCAGGTCCATACCCAGTATATAGAGTTAATACAGCTATCAGGTCTATACCCAGTATATAGAGTTAATACAGCTATCAGGTCCATACCCAGTATATAGAGTTAATACAGCTATCAGGTCCATACCCAGTATATAGAGTTAATACAGCTATCAGGTCCATACCCAGTATATAGAGTTAATACAGCTATCAGGTCTATACCCACCCAGTATATAGAGTTAATACAGCTATCAGGTCTATACCCACCCAGTATATAGATTTAATACAGCTATCAGGTCTATACCCACCCAGTATATAGAGTTAATACAGCTATCAGGTCCATACCCACCCAGTATATAGAGTTAATACAGCTATCAGGTCCATACCCACCCAGTATATAGAGTTAATACAGCTATCAGGTCCATACCCAGTATATAGAGTTAATACAGCTATCAGGTCCATACCCACCCAGTATATAGAGTTAATACAGCTATCAGGTCTATACCCAGTATATAGAGTTAATACAGCTATCAGGTCTATAACCAGTATATAGAGTTAATACAGCTATCAGGTCCATACCCAACCAGTATATAGAGTTAATACAGCTATCAGGTCCATACCCAGTATATAGAGTTAATACAGCTATCAGGTCCATACCCACCCAGTATATAGAGTTAATACAGCTATCAGGTCCATACCCACCCATTATATAGAGTTAATACAGCTATCAAATCCATACCCAGTATATAGAGTTAATACAGCTATCAGGTCCATACCCAGTATATAGAGTTAATACAGCTATCAGGTATATACCCAGTATATAGAGTTAATACAGCTATCAGGTCCATACCCAGTATATAGAGTTAATACAGCTATCAGGTCTATACCCAGTATATAGAGTTAATACAGCTATCAGGTCCATACCCACCCAGTATATAGAGTTAATACAGCTATCAGGTCCATACCCACCCAGTATATAGAGTTAATACAGCTATCAGGTCTATACCCAGTATATAGAGTTAATACAGCTATCAGGTCTATAACCAGTATATAGAGTTAATACAGCTATCAGGTCCATACCCAGTATATAGAGTTAATACAGCTATCAGGTCTATACCCAACCAGTATATAGAGTTAATACAGCTATCAGGTCCATACCCAGTATATAGAGTTAATACAGCTATCAGGTCCATACCCACCCAGTATATAGAGTTAATACAGCTATCAGGTCCATACCCACCCATTATATAGAGTTAATACAGCTATCAAATCCATACCCAGTATATAGAGTTAATACAGATATCAGGTCTATACCCAGTATATAGAGTTAATACAGCTATCAGGTCCATACCCAGTATATAGAGTTAATACAGCTATCAGGTCCATACCCAGTATATAGAGTTAATACAGCTATCAGGTCCATACCCAGTATATAGAGTTAATACAGCTATCAGGTCTATACCCAGTATATAGAGTTAATACAGCTATCAGGTCTATACCCACCCAGTATATAGGGTTAATACAGCTATCAGGTCCATACCCACCCAGTATATAGAGTTAATACAGCTATCAGGTCTATCCCTACCCAGTATATAGAGTTAATACAGCTACCAGGTCTATAGCCAGTATATAGAGTTAAAACAGCTATCAGGTCCATACCCACCCAGTATATAGAGTTAATACAGCTATCAGGTCCATACCCAGTATATAGAGTTAATACAGCTATCAGATCCATACCCAGTATATAGAGTTAATACAGCTATCAGGTCCATACCCAGTATATAGAGTTAATACAGCTATCAGGTCTATACCCACCCAGTATATAGAGTTAATACAGCTATCAGGTCTATACCCACCCAGTATATAGAGTTAATACAGCTATCAGGTCCATACCCAGTATATAGAGTTAATACAGCTATCAGGTCCATACCCAGTATATAGAGTTAATACAGCTTTCAGGTCCATACCCAGTATATAGAGTTAATACAGCTATGAGGTCCATACCCAGTATATAGAGTTAATACAGCTATCAGGTCCATACCCAGTATATAGAGTTAATACAGCTATCAGGTCCATACCCAGTATATAGAGTTAATACAGCTATCACGTCTATACCCACCCAGTATATAGAGTTAATACAGCTATCAGGTCCATACCCAGTATATAGAGTTAATACAGCTATCAGGTCCATACCCACCCAGTATATAGAGTTAATACAGCTATCAGGTCCATACCCAGTATATAGAGTTAATACAGCTATCAGATCCATACCCAGTATATAGAGTTAATACAGCTATCAGGTCCATACCCCGTATATAGAGTTAATACAGCTATAAGGTCCATACCCAGTATATAGAGTTAATACAGCTATCAGATCCATACCCAGTATATAGAGTTAATACAGCTATCAGGTCCATACCCCGTATATAGAGTTAATACAGCTATAAGGTCCATACCCAGTATATAGAGTTAATACAGCTATCAGGTCCATACCCAGTATATAGAGTTAATACAGCTATCAGGTCCATACCCAGTATATAGAGTTAATACAGCTATCAGGTCCATACCCACCCAGTATATAGAGTTAATACAGCTATCAGGTCTATACCCACCCAGTATATAGAGTTAATACAGCTATCAGGTCCATACCCAGTATATAGAGTTAATACAGCTATCAGGTCTATACCCACCCAGTATATAGAGTTAATACAGCTATCAGGTCTATACCCACCCATTATATAGAGTTAATACAGCTATCAGGTCCATACCCACCCAGTATATAGAGTTAATACAGCAATCAGGTCTATACCCACCCAGTATATAGAGTTAATACAGCTATCAAATCCATACCCAGTATATAGAGTTAATACAGCTATCAGGTACATACCCAGTATATAGAGTTAATACAACTATCAGGTCCATACCCAGTATATAGAGTTAATACAGCTATCAGGTCTATACACAGTATATAGAGTTAATACAGCTATCAGGTCCATACCCACCCAGTATATAGAGTTAATACAGCTATCAGGTCTATACCCACCCAGTATATAGAGTTAATACAGCTATCAGGTCTATACCCAGTATATAGAGTTAATACAGATTTCAGGTCTATACCCACCCACTATATAGAGTTAATACAGCTATCAGGTCCATACCCACCCAGTATATAGAGTTAATACAGCTATCAGATCTATACCCAGTATATAGAGTTAATACAGCTATCAGGTCTATACCCACCCAGTATATAGAGTTAATACAGCTATCAGGTCTATACCCAGTATATAGAGTTAATACAGCTATCAGGTCCATACCCAGTATATAGTGTTAATACAGCTATCAGGTCTATACCCCGTATATAGAGTTAATACAGCTATCAGGTCTATACCCACCCAGTATATAGAGTTAATACAGCTATCAGGTCCATACCCAGTATATAGAGTTAATACAGCTATCAGATCCATACCCAGTATATAGAGTTAATACAGCTATCAGGTCCATACCCAGTATATAGAGTTAATACAGCTATCAGATCCATACCCAGTATATAGAGTTAATACAGCTATCAGGTCCATACCCAGTATATAGATTTAATACAGCTATCAGGTCCATACCCAGTATATAGAGTTAATACAGCTATCAGATCCATACCCAGTATATAGAGTTAATACAGCTATCAGGTCCATACCCAGTATATAGAGTTAATACAGCTATCAGGTCCATACCCAGTATATAGAGTTAATACAGCTATCAGGTCCATACCCAGTATATAGAGTTAATACAGCTATCAGGTCCATACCCAGTATATAGAGTTAATACAGCTACCAGGTCCATACCCAGTATATAGAGTTAATACAGCTATCAGGTCTATACCCAGTATATAGAGTTAATACAGCTATCAGGTCCATACCCACCCAGTATATAGAGTTAATACAGCTATCAGGTCTATACCCACCCAGTATATAGAGTTAATACAGCTATCAGGTCTATACCCAGTATATAGAGTTAATACAGCTATCAGGTCCATACCCAGTATATAGAGTTAATACAGCTATCAGGTCCATACCCAGTATATAGAGTTAATACAGTTATCAGGTCCATACCCAGTATATAGAGTTAATAAAGCTATCAGGTCCATACCCAGTATATAGAGTTAATACAGCTACCAGGTCTATACCCAGTATATAGAGTTAATACAGCTATCAGGTCCATACCCAGTATATAGAGTTAATACAGCTATCAGGTCTATACCCACCCAGTATATAGAGTTAATACAGCTATCAGGTCTATACCCACCCAGTATATAGAGTTAATACAGCTATCAGGTCCATACCCAGTATATAGAGTTAATACAGCTATCAGGTCCATACCCAGTATATAGAGTTAATACAGCTATCAGGTCCATACCCCGTATATAGAGTTAATACAGCTATCAGGTCCATACCCAGTATATAGAGTTAATACAGCTATCAGGTCCATACCCAGTATATAGAGTTAATACAGCTATCAGGTCCATACCCACCCAGTATATAGAGTTAATACAGCTATCAGGTCTATACCCACCCAGTATATAGAGTTAATACAGCTATCAGGTCTATACCCAGTATATAGAGTTAATACAGATTTCAGGTCTATACCCACCCAGTATATAGAGTTAATACAGCTATCAGGTCCATACCCACCCAGTATATAGAGTTAATACAGCTATCAGATCTATACCCACCCAGTATATAGAGTTAATACAGCTATCAGGTCCATACCCACCCAGTATATAGAGTTAATACAGCTATCAGGTCTATACCCACCCAGTATATAGAGTTAATACAGCTATCAGGTCTATACCCACCCAGTATATAGAGTTAATACAGCTATCAGGTCTATACCCAGTATATAGAGTTAATACAGCTATCAGGTCTATACCCACCCAGTATATAGAGTTAATACAGCTATCAGGTCTCTACCCACCCAGTATATAGAGTTAATACAGCTATCAGATCTATACCCAGTATATAGAGTTAATACAGCTATCAGGTCTATACCCACCCAGTATATAGAGTTAATACAGCTATCAGGTCTATACCCAGTATATAGAGTTAATACAGCTATCAGATCCATACCCAGTATATAGAGTTAATACAGCTATCAGGTCCATACCCAGTATATAGAGTTAATACAGCTACGAGGTCTATACCCAGTATATAGAGTTAATACAGCTATCAGATCCATACCCAGTATATAGAGTTAATACAGCTATCAGGTCCATACCCAGTATATAGAGTTAATACAGCTATCAGGTCTATACCCAGTATATAGAGTTAATACAGCTATCAGGTCTATACCCACCCAGTATATAGAGTTAATACAGCTATCAGGTCCATACCCAGTATATAGAGTTAATACAGCTATCAGGTCCATACCCAGTATATAGACTTAATACAGCTATCAGGTCCATGCCCAGTATATAGAGTTAATACAGCTATCAGGTCCATACCCAGTATATAGAGTTAATACAGCTATCAGGTCTATACCCACCCAGTATATAGAGTTAATACAGCTATCAGGTCCATACCCAGTATATAGAGTTAATACAGCTATCAGGTCCATACCCAGTATATAGACTTAATACAGCTATCAGGTCCATACCCAGTATATAGAGTTAATACAGCTATCAGGTCCATACCCAGTATATAGAGTTAATACAGCTATCAGGTCTATACCCACCCAGTATATAGAGTTAATACAGCTATCAGGTCTCTACCCACCCAGTATATAGAGTTAATACAGCTATCAGATCTATACCCAGTATATAGAGTTAATACAGCTATCAGGTCTATACCCACCCAGTATATAGAGTTAATACAGCTATCAGGTCTATACCCAGTATATAGAGTTAATAGAGCTATCAGGTCTATACCCACCCAGTATATAGAGTTAATACAGCTATCAGGTCCATACCCACCCAGTATATAGAGTTAATACAGCTATCAGGTCTATACCCAGTATATAGAGTTAATACAGCTATCAGATCCATACCCAGTATATAGAGTTAATACAGCTATCAGGTCCATACCCAGTATATAGAGTTAATACAGCTACGAGGTCTATACCCAGTATATAGAGTTAATACAGCTATCAGGTCCATACCCAGTATATAGAGTTAATAAAGCTATCAGATCCATACCCAGTATATAGAGTTAATACAGCTATCAGGTCCATACCCACCCAGTATATAGAGTTAATACAGCTATCAGGTCTATACCCAGTATATAGAGTTAATACAGCTATCAGGTCTATACCCACCCAGTATATAGAGTTAATACAGCTATCAGGTCCATACCCAGTATATAGAGTTAATACAGCTATCAGGTCCATACCCAGTATATAGAGTTAATACAGCTATCAGGTCCATACCCAGTATATAGAGTTAATACAGCTATCAGGTCCATACCCAGTATATAGAGTTAATACAGCTATCAGGTCCATACCCAGTATATAGAGTTAATACAGCTATCAGATCCATACCCAGTATATAGAGTTAATACAGCTATCAGGTCCATACCCAGTATATAGAGTTAATACAGCTATCAGGTCCATACCCAGTATATAGAGTTAATACAGCTATCAGGTCCATACCCAGTATATAGAGTTAATACAGCTATCAGGTCCATACCCAGTATATAGAGTTAATACAGCTATCAGGTCTATACCCAGTATATAGAGTTAATACAGCTATCAGGTCCATACCCACCCAGTATATAGAGTTAATACAGCTATCAGGTCTATACCCACCCAGTATATAGAGTTAATACAGCTATCAGGTCTATACCCAGTATATAGAGTTAATACAGCTATCAGGTCCATACCCAGTATATAGACTTAATACAGCTATCAGGTCCATACCCACCCAGTATATAGAGTTAATACAGCTATCAGGTCTCTACCCACCCAGTATATAGAGTTAATACAGCTATCAGATCTATACCCAGTATATAGAGTTAATACTGCTATCAGGTCTATACCCACCCAGTATATAGAGTTAATACAGCTATCAGGTCCATACCCAGTATATAGAGTTAATACAGCTATCAGGTCTATACACACCCAGTATATAGAGGTAATACAGCTATCAGGTCTATACCCAGTATATAGAGTTAATACAGCTATCAGATCCAAACCCAGTATATAGAGTTAATACAGCTATCAGGTCCATACCCACCCAGTATATAGAGTTTATACAGCTATCAGGTCCATACCCAGTATATAGAGTTAATACAGCTATCAGGTCTATACCCACCCAGTATATAGAGTTAATACAGCTATCAGGTCCATACCCACCCAGTATATAGAGTTAATACAGCTATCAGGTCCATACCCAGTATATAGAGTTAATACAGCTATCAGGTCTATACCCACCCAGTATATAGAGTTAATACAGCTATCAGGTCTATACCCAGTATATAGAGTTAATACAGCTATCAGATCCAAACCCAGTATATAGAGTTAATACAGCTATCAGGTCCATACCCAGTATATAGAGTTAATACAGCTATCAGGTCCATACCCAGTATATAGAGTTAATACAGCTATCAGGTCCATACCCACCCAGTATATAGAGTTTATACAGCTATCAGGTCCATACCCAGTATATAGAGTTAATACAGCTATCAGGTCTATACCCACCCAGTATATAGAGTTAATACAGCTATCAGGTCCATACCCACCCAGTATATAGAGTTAATACAGCTATCAGGTCCATACCCAGTATATAGAGTTAATACAGCTATCAGGTCTATATCCACCCAGTATATAGAGTTAATACAGCTATCAGGTCTATACCCAGTATATAGAGTTAATACAGCTATCAGATCCATACCCAGTATATAGAGTTAATACAGCTATCAGGTCCATACCCAGTATATAGAGTTACTACAGCTATCAGGTCCATACCCAGTATATAGAGTTAATACAGTTATCAGGTCCATACCCAGTATATAGAGTTAATACAGCTATCAGGTATATACCCAGTATATAGAGTTAATACAGCTATCAGGTACATACCCAGTATATAGAGTTAATACAGCTATCAGGTCCATACCCAGTATATAGAGTTAATACAGCTATCAGGTCTTTATCCAGCATATAGAGTTAATACAGCTATCAGGTCCATACCCACCCAGTATATAGAGTTAATACAGCTATCAGGTCTATACCCACCCAGTATATAGAGTTAATACAGCTATCAGGTCCATACCCAGTATATAGAGTTAATACAGCTATCAGGTCTATACCCACCCAGTATATAGAGTTAATACAGCTATCAGGTCCATACCCAGTATATAGAGTTAATACAGCTATCAGGTCCATACCCACCCAGTATATAGAGTTAATACAGCTATCAGGTCCATACCCAGTATATAGAGTTAATACAGCTATCAGGTCTATACCCAGTATATAGAGTTAATACAGCTATCAGGTCCATACCCACCCAGTATATAGAGTTAATACAGCTATCAGGTCTATACCCAGTATATAGAGTTAATACAGCTATCAGGTCCATACCCAGTATATAGAGTTAATACAGCTATCAAGTCCATACCCAGTATATAGAGTTAATACAGCTATCAGGTCCATACCCAGTATATAGAGTTAATACAGCTATCAGGTCTATACCCACCCAGTATATAGAGTTAATACAGCTATCAGGTCCATACCCAGTATATAGAGTTAATACAGCTATCAGGTCCATACCCAGTATATAGAGTTAATACAGCTATCAGGTCCATACCCAGTATATAGAGTTAATACAGCTATCAGGTCCATACCCAGTATATAGAGTTAATACAGCTATCAGGTCCATACCCAGTATATAGAGTTAATACAGCTATCAGGTCCATACCCAGTATATAGAGTTAATACAGCTATGAGGTCTATACCCAGTATATAGAGTTAATACAGCTATCAGATCCATACCCAGTATATAGAGTTAATACAGCTATCAGGTCCATACCCAGTATATAGAGTTAATACAGCTATCAGGTCTATACCCAGTATATAGAGTTAATACAGCTATCAGGTCTATACCCACCCAGTATATAGAGTTAATACAGCTATCAGGTCCATACCCAGTATATAGAGTTAATACAGCTATCAGGTCCATACCCAGTATATAGACTTAATACAGCTATCAGGTCCATGCCCAGTATATAGAGTTAATACAGCTATCAGGTCCATACCCAGTATATAGAGTTAATACAGCTATCAGGTCTATACCCACCCAGTATATAGAGTTAATACAGCTATCAGGTCCATACCCAGTATATAGAGTTAATACAGCTATCAGGTCCATACCCAGTATATAGACTTAATACAGCTATCAGGTCCATACCCAGTATATAGAGTTAATACAGCTATCAGGTCCATACCCAGTATATAGAGTTAATACAGCTATCAGGTCTATACCCACCCAGTATATAGAGTTAATACAGCTATCAGGTCTCTACCCACCCAGTATATAGAGTTAATACAGCTATCAGATCTATACCCAGTATATAGAGTTAATACAGCTATCAGGTCTATACCCACCCAGTATATAGAGTTAATACAGCTATCAGGTCTATACCCAGTATATAGAGTTAATAGAGCTATCAGGTCTATACCCACCCAGTATATAGAGTTAATACAGCTATCAGGTCCATACCCACCCAGTATATAGAGTTAATACAGCTATCAGGTCTATACCCAGTATATAGAGTTAATACAGCTATCAGATCCATACCCAGTATATAGAGTTAATACAGCTATCAGGTCCATACCCAGTATATAGAGTTAATACAGCTACGAGGTCTATACCCAGTATATAGAGTTAATACAGCTATCAGGTCCATACCCAGTATATAGAGTTAATAAAGCTATCAGATCCATACCCAGTATATAGAGTTAATACAGCTATCAGGTCCATACCCACCCAGTATATAGAGTTAATACAGCTATCAGGTCTATACCCAGTATATAGAGTTAATACAGCTATCAGGTCTATACCCACCCAGTATATAGAGTTAATACAGCTATCAGGTCCATACCCAGTATATAGAGTTAATACAGCTATCAGGTCCATACCCAGTATATAGAGTTAATACAGCTATCAGGTCCATACCCAGTATATAGAGTTAATACAGCTATCAGGTCCATACCCAGTATATAGAGTTAATACAGCTATCAGGTCCATACCCAGTATATAGAGTTAATACAGCTATCAGATCCATACCCAGTATATAGAGTTAATACAGCTATCAGGTCCATACCCAGTATATAGAGTTAATACAGCTATCAGGTCCATACCCAGTATATAGAGTTAATACAGCTATCAGGTCCATACCCAGTATATAGAGTTAATACAGCTATCAGGTCCATACCCAGTATATAGAGTTAATACAGCTATCAGGTCTATACCCAGTATATAGAGTTAATACAGCTATCAGGTCCATACCCACCCAGTATATAGAGTTAATACAGCTATCAGGTCTATACCCACCCAGTATATAGAGTTAATACAGCTATCAGGTCTATACCCAGTATATAGAGTTAATACAGCTATCAGGTCCATACCCAGTATATAGACTTAATACAGCTATCAGGTCCATACCCACCCAGTATATAGAGTTAATACAGCTATCAGGTCTCTACCCACCCAGTATATAGAGTTAATACAGCTATCAGATCTATACCCAGTATATAGAGTTAATACTGCTATCAGGTCTATACCCACCCAGTATATAGAGTTAATACAGCTATCAGGTCCATACCCAGTATATAGAGTTAATACAGCTATCAGGTCTATACACACCCAGTATATAGAGGTAATACAGCTATCAGGTCTATACCCAGTATATAGAGTTAATACAGCTATCAGATCCAAACCCAGTATATAGAGTTAATACAGCTATCAGGTCCATACCCACCCAGTATATAGAGTTTATACAGCTATCAGGTCCATACCCAGTATATAGAGTTAATACAGCTATCAGGTCTATACCCACCCAGTATATAGAGTTAATACAGCTATCAGGTCCATACCCACCCAGTATATAGAGTTAATACAGCTATCAGGTCCATACCCAGTATATAGAGTTAATACAGCTATCAGGTCTATACCCACCCAGTATATAGAGTTAATACAGCTATCAGGTCTATACCCAGTATATAGAGTTAATACAGCTATCAGATCCAAACCCAGTATATAGAGTTAATACAGCTATCAGGTCCATACCCAGTATATAGAGTTAATACAGCTATCAGGTCCATACCCAGTATATAGAGTTAATACAGCTATCAGGTCCATACCCACCCAGTATATAGAGTTTATACAGCTATCAGGTCCATACCCAGTATATAGAGTTAATACAGCTATCAGGTCTATACCCACCCAGTATATAGAGTTAATACAGCTATCAGGTCCATACCCACCCAGTATATAGAGTTAATACAGCTATCAGGTCCATACCCAGTATATAGAGTTAATACAGCTATCAGGTCTATATCCACCCAGTATATAGAGTTAATACAGCTATCAGGTCTATACCCAGTATATAGAGTTAATACAGCTATCAGATCCATACCCAGTATATAGAGTTAATACAGCTATCAGGTCCATACCCAGTATATAGAGTTACTACAGCTATCAGGTCCATACCCAGTATATAGAGTTAATACAGTTATCAGGTCCATACCCAGTATATAGAGTTAATACAGCTATCAGGTATATACCCAGTATATAGAGTTAATACAGCTATCAGGTACATACCCAGTATATAGAGTTAATACAGCTATCAGGTCCATACCCAGTATATAGAGTTAATACAGCTATCAGGTCTTTATCCAGCATATAGAGTTAATACAGCTATCAGGTCCATACCCACCCAGTATATAGAGTTAATACAGCTATCAGGTCTATACCCACCCAGTATATAGAGTTAATACAGCTATCAGGTCCATACCCAGTATATAGAGTTAATACAGCTATCAGGTCTATACCCACCCAGTATATAGAGTTAATACAGCTATCAGGTCCATACCCAGTATATAGAGTTAATACAGCTATCAGGTCCATACCCACCCAGTATATAGAGTTAATACAGCTATCAGGTCCATACCCAGTATATAGAGTTAATACAGCTATCAGGTCTATACCCAGTATATAGAGTTAATACAGCTATCAGGTCCATACCCACCCAGTATATAGAGTTAATACAGCTATCAGGTCTATACCCAGTATATAGAGTTAATACAGCTATCAGGTCCATACCCAGTATATAGAGTTAATACAGCTATCAAGTCCATACCCAGTATATAGAGTTAATACAGCTATCAGGTCCATACCCAGTATATAGAGTTAATACAGCTATCAGGTCTATACCCACCCAGTATATAGAGTTAATACAGCTATCAGGTCCATACCCAGTATATAGAGTTAATACAGCTATCAGGTCCATACCCAGTATATAGAGTTAATACAGCTATCAGGTCCATACCCAGTATATAGAGTTAATACAGTTATCAGGTCCATACCCAGTATATAGAGTTAATAAAGCTATCAGGTCCATACCCAGTATATAGAGTTAATACAGCTACCAGGTCTATACCCAGTATATAGAGTTAATACAGCTATCAGGTCCATACCCAGTATATAGAGTTAATACAGCTATCAGGTCCATACCCAGTATATAGAGTTAATACAGCTATCAGGTCCATACCCACCCAGTATATAGAGTTAATACAGCTATCAGGTCCATACCCAGTATATAGAGTTAATACAGCTATCAGATCCATACCCAGTATATAGAGTTAATACAGCTATCAGGTCCATACCCAGTATATAGAGTTAATACAGCTATCAGGTCCATACCCACCCAGTATATAGAGTTAATACAGCTACCAGGTCCATACCCAGTATATAGAGTTAATACAGCTATCAGGTCTATACCCAGTATATAGAGTTAATACAGCTATCAGGTCCATACCCACCCAGTATATAGAGTTAATACAGCTATCAGGTCTATACCCAGTATATAGAGTTAATACAGCTATCAGGTCCATACCCAGTATATAGAGTTAATACAGCTATCAGGTCCATACCCAGTATATAGAGTTAATACAGCTATCAGGTCCATACCCAGTATATAGAGTTAATACAGCTATCAGGCCTATACCCACCCAGTATATAGAGTTAATACAGCTATCAGGTCCATACCCAGTATGTAGAGTTAATACAGCTATCAGGTCTATACCCAGTATATAGAGTTAATACAGCTATCAGGTCCATACCCACCCAGTATATAGAGTTAATACAGCTATCAGGTCTATACCCACCCAGTATATAGAGTTAATACAGCTATCAGGTCTATACCCAGTATATAGAGTTAATACAGCTATCAGGTCTATACCCACCCAGTATATAGAGTTAATACAGCTATCAGGTCCATACCCACCCAGTATATAGAGTTAATACAGCTATCAGGTCCATACCCAGTATATAGAGTTAATACAGCTATCGGGTCCATACCCAGTATATAGAGTTAATACAGCTATCAGGTCTATACCCACCCAGTATATAGAGTTAATACAGCTATCAGGTCTATACCCAGTATATAGAGTTAATACAGCTATCAGGTCCATACCCAGTATATAGAGTTAATACAGCTATCAGGTCCATACCCACCCAGTATATAGAGTTAATACAGCTATCAGGTCTCTACCCACCCAGTATATAGAGTTAATACAGCTATCAGATCTATACCCAGTATATAGAGTTAATACTGCTATCAGGTCTATACCCACCCAGTATATAGAGTTAATACAGCTATCAGGTCCATACCCAGTATATAGAGTTAATACAGCTATCAGGTCTATACACACCCAGTATATAGAGTTAATACAGCTATCAGGTCTATACCCAGTATATAGAGTTAATACAGCTATCAGGTCCATACCCAGTATATAGAGTTAATACAGCTATCAGGTCTATACCCACCCAGTATATAGAGTTAATACAGCTATCAGGTCCATACCCACCCAGTATATAGAGTTTATACAGCTATCAGGTCCATACCCAGTATATAGAGTTAATACAGCTATCAGGTCTATACCCACCCAGTATATAGAGTTAATACAGCTATCAGGTCTATACCCAGTATATAGAGTTAATACAGCTATCAGATCCATACCCAGTATATAGAGTTAATACAGCTATCAGGTCCATACCCAGTATATAGAGTTAATACAGCTATCAGGTCCATACCCAGTATATAGAGTTAATACAGCTATCAGGTCCATACCCACCCAGTATATAGAGTTAATACAGCTATCAGGTCCATACCCAGTATATAGAGTTAATACAGCTATCAGGTCCATACCCACCCAGTATATAGAGTTAATACAGCTATCAGGTCCATACCCACCCAGTATATATGGTTAATACAGCTATCAGGTCCATACCCAGTATATAGAGTTACTACAGCTATCAGGTCCATACCCAGTATATAGAGTTAATACAGCTATCAGGTCTATACCCAGTATATAGAGTTAATACAGCTATCAGGTCCATACCCACCCAGTATATAGAGTTAATACAGCTATCAGGTCCATACCCACCCAGTATATAGAGTTAATACAGCTATCAGGTCTATACCCAGTATATAGAGTTAATACAGCTATCAGGTCCATACCCAGTATATAGAGTTAATACAGCTATCAGGTCTATACCCACCCAGTATATAGAGTTAATACAGCTATCAGGTCCATACCCAGTATATAGAGTTAATACAGCTATCAGGTCCATACCCACCCAGTATATAGAGTTAATACAGCTATCAGGTCCATACCCAGTATATAGAGTTAATACAGCTATCAGGTCTATACCCAGTATATAGAGTTAATACAGCTATCAGGTCCATACCCACCCAGTATATAGAGTTAATACAGCTATCAGGTCTATACCCAGTATATAGAGTTAATACAGTTTTCAGGTCCATACCGAGTATATAGAGTTAATACAGCTATCAGGTCCATACCCAGTATATAGAGTTAATACAGCTATCAGGTCTATACCCACCCAGTATATAGAGTTAATACAGCTATCAGGTCCATACCCAGTATATAGAGTTAATACAGCTATCAGGTCCATACCCAGTATATAGAGTTAATACAGCTATCAGGTCCATACCCAGTATATAGAGTTAATACAGCTATCAGGTCCATACCCAGGTATATAGAGTTAATACAGTTATCAGGTCCATACCCAGTATATAGAGTTAATAAAGCTATCAGGTCCATACCCAGTATATAGAGTTAATACAGCTACCAGGTCTATACCCAGTATATAGAGTTAATACAGCTATCAGGTCCATACCCAGTATATAGAGTTAATACAGCTATCAGGTCCATACCCAGTATATAGAGTTAATACAGATATCAGGTCTATACCCAGTATATAGAGTTAATACAGCTATCAGGTCCATACCCAGTATATAGAGTTAATACAGCTATCAGGTCCATACCCACCCAGTATATAGAGTTAATACAGCTATCAGGTCCATACCCACCCAGTATATAGAGTTAATACAGCTATCAGGTCCATACCCACCCAGTATATAGAGTTAATACAGCTATCAGGTCCATACCCAGTATATAGAGTTAATACAGCTATCAGATCCATACCCAGTATATAGAGTTAATACAGCTATCAGGTCCATACCCAGTATATAGAGTTAATACAGCTATCAGGTCCATACCCACCCAGTATATAGAGTTAATAAAGCTATCAGGTCCATACACAGTATATAGAGTTAATACAGCTATCAGGTCCATACCCACCCAGTATATAGAGTTAATACAGCTATCAGGTCTATACCCAGTATATAGAGTTAATACAGCTATCAGATCCATGCCCAGTATATAGAGTTAATACAGCTATCAGGTCCATACCCAGTATATAGAGTTAATACAGCTATCAGGTCTATACCCAGTATATAGAGTTAATACAGCTATCAGGTCTATACCCACCCAGTATATAGAGTTAATACAGCTATCAGGTCCATACCCAGTATATAGAGTTAATACAGCTATCAGGTCCATACCCAGTATATAGACTTAATACAGCTATCAGGTCTATACCCAGTATATAGAGTTAATACAGCTATCAGGTCCATACCCAGTATATAGAGTTAATACAGCTATCAGGTCCATACCCAGTATATAGAGTTAATACAGCTATCAGCACTATACCCAGTATATAGAGTTAATACAGCTATCAGGTCCATACCCAGTATATAGAGTTAATACAGCTATCAGGTCCATACCCAGTATATAGAGTTAATACAGCTATCAGGTCCATACCCAGTATATAGAGTTAATACAGCTATCAGATCCATACCCAGTATATAGAGTTAATACAGCTATCAGGTCCATACCCAGTATATAGAGTTACTACAGCTATCAGGTCCATACCCAGTATATAGAGTTAATACAGCTATCAGGTATATACCCAGTATATAGAGTTAATACAGCTATCAGGTATATACCGAGTATATAGAGTTAATACAGCTATCAGGTCCATACCCACCCAGTATATAGAGTTAATACAGCTATCAGGTCTATACCCACCCAGTATATAGAGTTAATACAGCTATCAGGTCCATACCCAGTATATAGAGTTAATACAGCTATCAGGTCTATACCCACCCAGTATATAGAGTTAATACAGCTATCAGGTCCATACCCAGTATATAGAGTTAATACAGCTATCAGGTCCATACCCACCCAGTATATAGAGTTAATACAGCTATCAGGTCCATACCCAGTATATAGAGTTAATACAGCTATCAGGTCTATACCCAGTATATAGAGTTAATACAGCTATCAGGTCCATACCCACCCAGTATATAGAGTTAATACAGCTATCAGGTCTATACCCAGTATATAGAGTTAATACAGTTTTCAGGTCCATACCCAGTATATAGAGTTAATACAGCTATCAGATCCATACCCAGTATATAGAGTTAATACAGCTATCAGGTCTATACCCAGTATATAGAGTTAATAGAGATATCAGGTCTATACCCAGTATATAGAGTTAATACAGCTATCAGGTCCATACCCAGTATATAGAGTTAATACAGCTATCAGGTCCATACCCAGTATATAGAGTAAATACAGCTATCAGGTCCATACCCCGTATATAGAGTTAATACAGCTATCAGGTCCATACCCAGTATATAGAGTTAATACAGCTATCAGGTCCATACCCAGTATATAGAGTTAATACAGCTATCAGGTCCATACCCAGTATATAGAGTTAATACAGCTATCAGGTCCATACCCACCCAGTATATAGAGTTAATACAGCTATCAGGTCCATACCCAGTATATAGAGTTAATACAGCTATCAGGTCCATACCCAGTATATAGAGTTAATACAACTATCAGGTCCATACCCAGTATATAGAGTTAATACAGCTATCAGGTCTATACACAGTATATAGAGTTAATACAGCTATCAGGTCCATACCCACCCAGTATATAGAGTTAATACAGCTATCAGGTCTATACCCAGTATATAGAGTTAATACAGATTTCAGGTCTATACCCACCCAGTATATAGAGTTAATACAGCTATCAGGTCCATACCCACCCAGTATATAGAGTTAATACAGCTATCAGATCTATACCCCGTATATAGAGTTAATACAGCTATCAGGTCTATACCCACCCAGTATATAGAGTTAATACAGCTATCAGGTCTATACCCAGTATATAGAGTTAATACAGCTATCAGGTCCATACCCAGTATATAGAGTTAATACAGCTATCAGGTCTATACCCACCCAGTATATAGAGTTAATACAGCTATCAGGTCTCTACCCACCCAGTATATAGAGTTAATACAGCTATCAGGTCTATACCCACCCAGTATATAGAGTTAATACAGCTATCAGGTCCATACCCAGTATATAGAGTTAATAGAGCTATCAGGTCTATACCCACCCAGTATATAGAGTTAATACAGCTATCAGGTCTATACCCGGTATATAGAGTTAATACAGCTATCAGGTCTATACCCACCCAGTATATAGAGTTAATACAGCTATCAGGTCTATACCCAGTATATAGAGTTAATACAGCTATCAGATCCATACCCAGTATATAGAGTTAATACAGCTATCAGGTCCATACCCAGTATATAGAGTTAATACAGCTATCAGGTCTATACCCAGTATATAGAGTTAATACAGCTACGAGGTCTATACCCAGTATATAGAGTTAATACAGCTATCAGGTCCATACCCAGTATATAGAGTTAATACAGCTATCAGATCCATACCCAGTATATAGAGTTAATACAGCTATCAGGTCCATACCCAGTATATAGAGTTAATACAGCTATCAGGTCTATACCCAGTATATAGAGTTAATACAGCTATCAGGTCTATACCCAGTATATAGAGTTAATACAGCTATCAGGTCTATACCCACCCAGTATATAGAGTTAATACAGCTATCAGGTCCATACCCAGTATATAGAGTTAATACAGCTATCAGGTCCATACCCAGTATATAGAGTTAATACAGCTATCAGATCCATACCCAGTATATAGAGTTAATACAGCTATCAGGTCCATACCCAGTATATAGAGTTAATACAGCTATCAGGTCCATACCCACCCAGTATATAGAGTTAATACAGCTATCAGGTCCATACCCAGTATATAGAGTTAATACAGCTATCAGGTCTATACCCACCCAGTATATAGAGTTAATACAGCTATCAGGTCCATACCCAGTATATAGAGTTAATACAGCTATCAGGTCCATACCCAGTATATAGAGTTAATATAGCTATCAGGTCCATACCCAGTATATAGAGTTAATACAGCTATCAGGTCCATACCCACCCAGTATATAGAGTTAATACAGCTATCAGGTCCATACCCAGTATATAGAGTTAATACAGCTATCAGGTCCATACCCAGTATATAGAGTTAATACAGCTATCAGGTCCATACCCACCCAGTATATAGAGTTAATACAGCTATCAGGTCTATACCCAGTATATAGAGTTAATACAGCTATCAGGTCCATACCCACCCATTATATAGAGTTAATACAGCTATCAGGTCCATACCCACCCAGTATATAGAGTTAATACAGCTATCAGGTCCATACCCACCCAGTATATAGAGTTAATACAGCTATCAGGTCCATACCCAGTATATAGAGTTAATACAGATATCAGGTCCATACCCAGTATATAGAGTTAATACAGCTATCAGGTCCATACCCACCCAGTATATAGAGTTAATACAGCTATCAGGTCCATACCCACCCAGTATATAGAGTTAATACAGCTATCAGGTCTATACCCACCCAGTATATAGAGTTAATACAGTTATCAGGTCCATACCCAGTATATAGAGTTAATACAGCTATCAGGTCCATACCCAGTATATAGAGTTAATACAGCTATCAGGTCCATACCCACCCATTATATAGAGTTAATACAGCTATCAGGTATATACCCAGTATATAGAGTTAATACAGCTATCAGGTCCATACCCACCCAGTATATAGAGTTAATACAGCTATCAGGTCCATACCCAGTATATAGAGTTAATATAGCTATCAGGTCCATACCCACCCAGTATATAGAGTTAATACAGCTATCAGGTCCATACCCAGTATATAGAGTTAATACAGCTATCAGGTCTATACCCACCCAGTATATAGAGTTAATACAGCTATCAGGTCTATACCCACCCAGTATATAGAGTTAATACAGCTATCAGGTCCATACCCAGTATATAGAGTTAATACAGCTATCAGGTCTATACCCACCCAGTATATAGAGTTAATACAGCTATCAGGTCTATACCCACCCAGTATATAGAGTTAATACAGTTATCAGGTCCATACCCAGTATATAGAGTTAATACAGCTATCAGGTCTATACCCACCCAGTATATAGAGTTAATACAGTTATCAGGTCCATACCCACCCAGTATATAGAGTTAATACAGCTATCAGGTCCATACCCACCCAGTATATAGAGTTAATACAGCTATCAGGTCTATACCCACCCAGTATATAGAGTTAATATAGCTATCAGGTCCATACCCAGTATATAGAGTTAATACAGCTATCAGGTCTCTACCCACCCAGTATATAGAGTTAATACAGTTATCAGGTCTATACCCACCCAGTATATAGAGTTAATACAGCTATCAGGTCTATACCCACCCAGTATATAGAGTTAATACAGCTATCAGGTCCATACCCAGTATATAGAGTTAATACAGCTATCAGGTCTATACCCACCCAGTATATAGAGTTAATACAGCTATCAGGTCCATACCCAGTATATAGAGTTAATACAGCTATCAGGTCCATACCCAGTATATAGAGTTAATACAGTTATCAGGTCCATACCCAGTATATAGAGTTAATACAGCTATCAGGTCCATACCCAGTATATAGAGTTAATACAGCTATCAGGTCTATACCCAACCAGTATATAGAGTTAATACAGCTATCAGGTCCATACCCAGTATATAGAGTTAATACAGCTATCAGGTCTATACCCACCCAGTATATAGAGTTAATACAGCTATCAGGTCTATACCCACCCAGTATATAGAGTTAATACAGCTATCAGGTCCATACCCAGTATATAGAGTTAATACAGCTATCAGGTCCATACCCAGTACCCGAAGATGCCGGTGCGCGTGTAGGTAGTCTGGATATCTCTGATGAAGGGGACATGAACCTGCTTAGAGAAGACCAATAGCAGCAGCCCCTGCAGCCTCACTGAAGATACCTGGGGGGGGGGGGGGGGGGGGGGTGGAAGAGATAAAGGGCAATAGAGAAAGGGGGAGGATGAGAGATACAGAAAGAAGATGAGAGAACGAGAGACAGAGGGAAAGGAATAAAGAAAGAAAATGTAAAGAGTGATCACTAAACGTAAACAACTGCATGGGATATGAGCCGATCTGACCTGTTACATAAATACCAGACAGAGATAAAGGCCCCTGATCTGATCTGTTACATAAATACCAGACAGAGATAAAGGGCCGTTTGTGTGTTTTCTCAACCTGCAACAGGACCACAATGAGAACCAACTCAGGCGTCCTATTGTTCTCTCACAACTCACTGGTGCAGCTCTCTCACACACACACACACACACACACACACACACACACACACACACACACACACACACACACTACCTTGATGTATCCTCTATTGGCCAGTGTGTTCATCAGTAGGTGGCTCCAGGAGTCTTCTACCAGCAGGTCTGACAGAAACCTCAGAGGGGCTGCATTTACCTCCTGAAGACTGACACACACACACACACACACACACGCACACGCACACACACACACACACACTTTAATAAACATAGACCTATATACAGTAAACACACAGATTTTACATCCAATAGCTATCCAGCAGACATGATCTCACCCAATCACGTAGAGGTCTGTGGCAGGCTGGGCGTCCAGCTGCAGCAAGGAAGTGACATCACCAGGAGGCTCTGCTGTCGCCACATTCCATGTGACCATGTGCAGCCTTTCAGAAACAAGCAGAAAGTAGAGAGAGAGAAATATCAACAAACTGTGTATTTCTAGCTTTAGAACCCAGCCGTAGAACCCGGCCTTAGAACCCAGCCTTAGAACCCCGCCTTAGAACCCAGCCTTAGAACCCAGCCTTAGAACCCAGCCTTAGAACCCAGCATTAGAACCCAGCCTTAGAACCCAGCCTTAGAACCCAGCCTTAGAACCCAGCTTTAGAACACAGCCTTAGAACCCAGCCTTAGAACCCAGCCTTAGAACCCATCCTTAGAACCCCGCCTTAGAACCCCGCCTTAGAACCCATCCTTAGAACCCTGCCTTAGAACCCAGCCTTAGAACGTAGCCTTAGAACCCAGCTTTAGAACCCAGCCTTAGAACCCAGCCTTAGAACCCAGCTTTAGAATGCAGCTTTAGAACCCAGCTTTAGAATGCAGCCTTAGAACCCAGCCTTAGAACCCAGCCTTAGAACCCAGCTTTAGAACGCAGCCTTAGAACCCAGCCTTAGAACCCAGCCTTGAGGCTTAGGACCAGGGGTACTGGGCAGAGTCCCAACAGGCCTGAAAATAACCCTGTGTGTGTGTGTCTCTCTCTCTCTGGGTGTTTGTACGTGTGTGCGCACCTGAAGGTGTCTCTGGGGCTGACGCGTCCACAGAGCTGAAAGGCTTCGTCCAGAGTGCGGGACAGTTCCTCGTTAGCCTCATCATCAGAGCTCAGGTCCTCTACACAGGTCAGCAGCTGGGACAGGCGCTGTCGGAGCAGCAGCCTACCCTTTGACCCCTGGGACGCCGTGCTGGAGGTGCTGTCTGACCTCACACGACTCCCGCCCACACCGTCAGACGCACAAAGCGCATCCATCGCCATTTTCATTGACTCAGATATAGCTAGATCTGACTGTAAGCGCGTTTCTCTCTCTGAGCGATAGCAGGGCTGAGAGATTGGTTGGTGAGATGGAGGGATACGGTCTGGAGGACAAGAGAACGAAGGGAAGAGAAAAGTCTTCCAGCGGAGGGATAATCAGCTCTGACAAACTGTTTCAGATTCTGTCCTCTTCTCTGACTGATGGTCCAGAGGCAGCTACCTTACTGAGGTCTCCAGCTGCTATACTGTTAGCTTCATGTTAAACCAACGGCGTAGGTACTCCACTCAGAGCAGCAGTGGATCCACTTTTTTCTTCAGGTCCTCTTTGTATCGTTCCCCACAAAACAAACATGGCCTCCCATAGAACCCAGTCTGTGATTCTTTTGCTTCTTGTTGATTGGCTTGTTAGTGGATTTCTCCTGGCAGCGAACTGGCAGTCTCAGTTGGAGGTTTTAATCTTCTGAGATGATCAAATCTGGGTTGTTTTCCAGTAGATTCAGGAGATCCTCCCTCAGAAGAGGCTCAGAATTAACTGTACAGTCTGTTGCCTTTATGTCCTGTCCTCCGTGTGTCCTGTCTTCTGTGTGTCCTGTCCTCTTTCTGTCCTCCGTGTGTCTCCTGTCCTCCGTGTCTGTGTGAGTCCGGTTTGCTGGCCCGAGTGACTGGGCGACTCACTGAGAGCGACAGAGTTTTGGGGACGCAGGCGAACGAGTGATGGAGAGAAAGAGTGATGGAGAGAACGTGTGAGATTAGGACAATAATCTGGAGCAGGGGAGAGCCACGTGAAAAGGTGTGTGTGTGTGATCCACCATCACAGAGGGTATTGTTTCAGGACTTAGGCAACACTAAGAGTGGCGTCACACCCTGTACGAGTTTTAGTATTAATGCTTCACTCTACTCATTAACACTGGCAACTGTTACTACTATGGAGAGAGAGAGAGAGAGAGAGAGAGAGAGAGAGAGAGAGAGAGATTTTTTGATTATGTCATTAATGTTAGCTCTCTGTGTACATCCAAGGTCCAGCCGTGCTGCCCTGTTCTGATCCAACTACAATTTTCCTAAGTCCCTCTGTGGCACCTGACCACACAACTGAACAGTAGTCCAGGTGCGACAAAACTAGGGCCTGTAGGACCTGCCTTGTTGATAGTGTTGTTAAGAAGGTAGAAACTAGGGCCTGTAGGACCTGCCTTGTTGATAGTGTTGATAAGAAGGTAGAAACTAGGGCCTGTAGGACCTGCCTTGTTGATAGTGTTGTTAAGAAGGTAGAAACTAGGGCCTGTAGGACCTGCCTTGTTGATAGTGTTGTTAGGAAGGTAGAAACTAGGGCCTGTAGGACCTGCCTTGTTGATAGTGTTGTTAAGAAGGTAGAAACTAGGGCCTGTAGTACCTGCCTTGTTGATAGTGTTGTTAAGAAGGTAGAAACTAGGGCCTGTAGGACCTGCCTTGTTGATAGTGTTGTTAAGAAGGTAGAAACTAGGGCCTGTAGTACCTGCCTTGTTGATAGTGTTGTTAAGAAGGTAGAGCAGAGCTTTATTATGCACAGACTTCTCCCCATCTTAGCTACTGTTGTATCAATATGTTTTGACCATGACAGTTTACAATCCAGGGTTACTCCAACCAGTTTAGTCACATCTGCTTGCTAAATTTACACATTATTCATTACGAGATGCACTTGAGTTGAGGATTAGGGTTTAGTGAAGGATTTGTCCCAAATACAATGCTTTTAGTTTTAGAAATATTTAGGGCTAATTTATTCCTTGCCACCCACTCTGAAACTAACTGCAGCTCTTTGTTGAGTGTTGCAGTCATTTCAGTTGCTGTAGTAGATGACGTGTATAGTGTTGAGTCATCCTCATACATAGACACTCTGGCTTTACTCAAAGCCAGTGGCATGTTGTTAGTAAAGATTGAAAAAAGTAATGGGCCTAAACAGCTGCCCTGGGGAATTCCTGATTCTACCTGGATTATGTTGGAGAGGCTTCAACAACCCACTTGGAGTTTAACAAAAGCCACTTAATGACTCTCAGACCATGAGAAACAAGATTCTCTGGTCTGATGAAACCAAGATTGAACTCTTAGGCCTGAATGCCTAGCGTCACATCTAGAGGAAACCTGGCACCATCCCTACGGTGAAGCATTGTGGTGGCAGCATCATGCTGTGGGGATGTTTTTTTGCGGCAGGGACTGGGAGACTAGTACAGGGCGATCCCTGATGAAAACCTGCTCCAGAACGCTCAGGACCTCAGACTGGGGCGAAGGTTCACCTTCCAACAGGACAACGACACTAAGCACACAGCCAAGACAACGCAGGAATGGCTCCGGAACAAGCCTCTGAATGTCCTTGAGTGGCCCAGCCAGAGCCCAGACTTGAACCCGATCAAACATCTCTGGAAAGACCTGAAAATAGCTGTGAAACAACAGTCCCCAGCCAAACTGACAGAGCTTGAGAGGATCTGCAGAGAAGAATGGGAGAAACTCCCCAAATACAATATTTGAGGCTGTAATCGCTGCCAAAGGTGCTTCAACAACGTAGTGAATAAAGGGTCTGAATACTGATGTAAATGTGATATTTCTGTTTTCTATTTTTAATACATTTGTTAACATTTCTAAAAACCTGTTTTTCCTTTGTCATTATGGGGTATTGTCATGTCATTATGGGGTATTGTGATGTCATTATGGGGTATTGTGATGTCATTATGGGGTATTGTGATGTCATTATGGGGTATTGTGATGTCATTATGGGGTATTGTGATGTCATTATGGGGCATTGTGATGTCATTATAGGGTATTGTGTGTAGATTCATAAGGGGGGAAAAAAACGATTTAATACGGCAGTAACGACCCTGCCTCACACAGGAAGCGGCGCAGGTCCTAATCCAGGCACTTGTCATCTCCCGTCTGGATTACTGCAACTCGCTGTTGGCTGGGCTCCCTGCCTGTGCCATTAAACCCCTACAACTCATCCAGAACGCCGCAGCCCGTCTGGTGTTCAACCTTCCCAAGTTCTCTCACGTCACCCCGCTCCTCCGCTCTCTCCACTGGCTTCCAGTCGAAGCTCGCATCCGCTACAAGACCATGGTGCTTGCCTACGGAGCTGTGAGGGGAACGGCACCTCCGTACCTTCAGGCTCTGATCAGGCCCTACACCCAAACAAGGGCACTCCGTTCATCCACCTCTGGCCTGCTCGCCTCCCTACCTCTGAGGAAGCACAGTTCCCGCTCAGCCCAGTCAAAACTGTTCGCTGCTCTGGCACCCCAATGGTGGAACAAGCTCCCTCACGACGCCAGGACAGCGGAGTCAATCACCACCTTCCGGAGACACCTGAAACCCCACCTCTTTAAGGAATACCTGGGATAGGATAAAGTAATCCTTCTAACCCCGCCCCCTTAAAAGATTTAGATGCACTATTGTAAAGTGGTTGTTCCACTGGATATTATAGGTGAATGCACCAATTTGTAAGTCGCTCTGGATAAGAGCGTCTGCTAAATGACTAAAATGTAAATGTAAATGTAACCTAACAAAATGTGGAAAAACTCAAGGGGTCTGAATACTTTCTGAATGTACAATATATATAAAACAAAAAAGAGAGAGTGTTAGCAACCTCAAATTGCTATCACACACACACCAACACACACATATAATCGATGCGGTGCCTGTTAATTTATCATTGAATCACAGCCTACTTCGCTAAACGGGTGATTTAACAAGCGCATTCGCGAAAAAAGGGCCTTTCTTAAAATCAATACACAAATATATATTTTTAAACCTGCATATTTAGTTAATATTGCCTGCTAACATGTATTTTACCTAGGGAAATTGTGTCACTTCTCTTGCGTTCTGTGCAACAGAGTCAGGGTATATGCAGCAGTTTGGGCCGCCTGGCTCGTTGCGAACTAATTTGCCAGAATTTTTCGTAATTATGACATAACATTGAAGGTTGTGCGATGTAACAGGAATATTTAGACTTAGGGATGCCACCCGTTAGATAAAATACGAAACGGTTCCGTATTTCACTGAAAGAATAAACGTTTCATTTTCGAAATGATAGTTTCCGGATTTGATCATATTAATGACCTAAGGCTCGTATTTCTGTGTGTTATTATGTTATAATTAAGTCTATGATTTGATATTTGATAGAGCAGTCTGACTGAGCGGTGGTAGGCAGCAGCAGGCTCGTAAGCATTCATTCAAACAGCACCTTCGATCGGCCGATTTCATCGGTATCGGCTTTTTTTGATCCTCCAATAATCGGTATCGGCATTGAAAAATCATAATCGGCTGACTTCTACTTCTAACCCTGTGGTGCTCCTAACCCTGTGGTGCTCCTAACCCTGTGGTGCTCCTAACCCTGTAGTGCTCCTAACCCTGTAGTGCTCCTAACCCAGTGGTGCTCCTAACCCTGTAGTGCTCCTAACCCTGTGGTGCTCCTAACCCTGTAGTGTTCCTAACCCTGTAGTGTTCCTAACCCTGTAGTGCTCCTAACCCTGTAGTGCTCCTAACCCTGTAGTGCGGGAGCAGATCTCTTTCCAAACCAAAACTAAAATCCCTGTTCCCCTCCTGTACCCCTCCTTCCCCTCCTGTACCCCTCCTTCCCCTCCTGTACCCCTCCTTCCCCTCCTCTACCCCTCCTTCCCCTCCTGTACCCCTCCTTCCCCTCCTATACCCCTCTTTCCCCTCCTGTACCCCTCCTTCCCCTCCTGTACCCCTCCTTCCCCTCCTGTACCCCTCCCTCCCCTCCTGTACCCCTCCTTCCCCTCCTCTACCCCTCCTTCCCCAGCTCTACCTCTCCTCTACCCCTCCTCTACCCCTCCTTCCCCTCCTGTACCCCTCCTTCCCCTCCTGTACCCCTCCTTCCCCTCCTCTACCCCTCCTTCCCCAGCTCTACCTCTCCTCTACCCCTCCTCTACCCCTCCTTCCCCAGCTCTACCTCTCCTCTACCCCTCCTCTACCCCTCCTTCCCCTCCTGTACCCCTCCTTCCCCTCCTTCCCCTCCTCTACCCCTCCTTCCCCTCCTCTACCCCTCCTTCCCCTCCTCTACCCCTCCTCTACCCCTCCTTCCCCAGCTCTACCCCTCCTCTACCCCTCCTTCCCCTCCTGTACCCCTCCTTCCCCTCCTTCCCCTCCTCTACCCCTCCTTCCCCTCCTGTACCCCTCCTTCCCCTCCTTCCCCTCCTCTACCCCTCCTCTACCCCTCCTTCCCCTCCTGTACCCCTCCTTCCCCTCCTCTACCCCTCCTTCCCCTCCTCTACCCCTCCTTCCCCTCCTGTACCCCTCCTTCCCCTCCTTCCCCTCCTCTACCCCTCCTTCCCCTCCTGTACCCCTCCTTCCCCTCCTTCCCCTCCTCTACCCCTCCTCTACCCCTCCTTCCCCTCCTGTACCCCTCCTTCCCCTCCTCTACCCCTCCTTCCCCTCCTCTACCCCTCCTTCCCCTCCTCTACCCCTCCTTCCCCTCTTCTACCCCTCCTTCCCCAGCTCTACCCCTCCTCTACCCCTCCTGTACCCCTCCTTCCCCTCCTCTACCCCTCCTCTACCCCTCCTTCCCCTCCTCTACCTCTCCTCTACCCCTCTTCTACCCCTCCTTCCCCAGCTCTACCTCTCCTCTACCCCTCCTCTACCTCTCCTCTACCCCTCCTTCCCCTCCTGTACCCCTCCTTCCCCTCTTCTACCCCTCCTTCCCCAGCTCTACCTCTCCTCTACCCCTCCTCTACCCCTCCTGTACCCCTCCTTCCCCTCCTCTACCCCTCCTCTACCCCTCCTTCCCCTACTCTACCTCTCCTCTACCCCTCTTCTACCCCTCCTTCCCCAGCTCTACCTCTCCTCTACCCCTCCTTCCCCTCCTCTACCCCTCCTTCCCCAGCTCTACCTCTCCTCTACCCCTCCTCTACCTCTCCTCTACCCCTCCTTCCCCAGCTCTACCTCTCCTCTACCCCTCCTTCCCCTCCTCTACCCCTCCTCTACCTCTCCTCTACCCCTCCTTCCCCCAGCTCTACCTCCCACTCAACCCTCCCTGCTCTGTTTGTAACACTATCACATGGAGACTGTTAAACACACATTCTTTACCTTTGTCTGATCTGCTCTGGTCAGAGAGTTGGTTATGTACTACAACAGATTATTACAAAACTCTTGCAGAACTAAACCATCTTAACATTCTGTAGTCTGAAGGTTCCATTCGCAAGGCCGTTCACCTTTAAAGCTCCATTCCAGAAGGAGGTTGGGTAACTCTAAATCAGGTCTATTAGACTGGCGTTTGATACACCAGATACACCAGAACGTTGCTCTTTAATAGAGAGAGAGAGAGAGAGAGAGAGACAGACCAATAAACAGACAGACCAATAAACCTGCACGTGTCCTCTACTGTATGGCTATTGTTATTGTATGGTTATTTTGACCCTTGGTTATTGTTGTTACTGTTGTCCCGTTGACAATATGGATTCTCATTTTTATTTTTTTATTTTTATATTGTAAATATCCAAAATAAGCTTTGGCAATATGTACATTGTTACGTCATGCCAATAAAGCGAATTGAATTGAGAGAGAGACAGAGAGAGACAGAGAGAGAGAGAGAGACAGAGAGAGAGAGAGAGAGAGAGAGAGAGAGAGGAGAGAGAGAGAGAGAGACAGACAGAGACAGAGAGAGAGAGAGAGAGACAGAGAGAGAGAGAGAGAGAGAGAGAGAGAGAGACAGAGAGAGAGAGAGAGAGAGAGAGAGAGAGAGAGACAGAGAGAGAGAGAGAGAGAGACAGAGAGAGAGAGAGAGAGAGAGAGAGAAAGAGAGCAGCCGACGTGAGTTTAGGGAGGAGATTGTTGCATCTCTCCACGATTGCCGTCGCATTAAAGCCAACGCTAGCGAAGATACCTCATGAGGAGTTTGTATCAGAAGTTTGTTTTTAGGGAACATCTTCAATCCATTTTGAATGGACTTCATTTGTGACTAGAGGGGAGGCAAACAACACTTGCTGACATGATTGAAAAAAACAGGCTTCTTTTAAAAATGAAATGTGTTATTTTCTCCTCGGATTTCAACCCAAACAAAACATAGTCCGTGTCCCAATACTCAGTCATCATCAGTACAGGTCACTCCCGTGATGCCAGAGTTTTTAGATACATTGGAAGCAACAAGATTTGGTCCCTACAGAGGTGCGGCATTTTGTTGTAGTCACTCGTTCTCTACTGATGCGAGGGGAGATGGAGAGACTTCCCCTCAACAGCTAGTCAGCTGAGAAAGACCATGAATTAAAGGTTTCTATGTGTAAAAATCAACAAAACAAGATAGAGAAGAGAAATAAATAATAAATGGAACAGAATGAGATGGTAGTCAGCTGAGAAATGTCATGCATTAAAAAGGGGTCCCATGTGGAAATGAAAACAAAACATTTAAAACACAGTAGAGGTGTATAATCACAGTAGAGGTGTATAATCACAGTGTATATAATCACAGTAGAGGTGTATAATCACAGTAGAGGTGTATAATCACAGTAGAGGTGTATAATCACAGTAGAGGTGTATAATCACAGTAGAGGTGTATAATCACAGTAGAGGTGTATAATCACAGTAGAGGTGTATAATCACAGTGTATATAATCACAGTAGAGGTGTATAATCACAGTAGAGGTATATAATCACAGTAGAGGTATATAATCACAGTAGAGATGTATAATCACAGTAGAGGTGTATAATCACAGTAGAGGTGTATAATCACAGTGTATATAATCACAGTAGAGGTATATAATCACAGTAGAGGTGTATAATCACAGTAGAGGTGTATAATCACAGTAGAGGTGTATAATCACAGTGTATATAATCACAGTAGAGGTGTATAATCACAGTGTATATAATCACAGTAGAGGTGTATAATCACAGTAGAGGTATATAATCACAGTAGAGGTATATAATCACAGTAGAGGTGTATAATCACAGTAGAGGTGTATAATCACAGTAGAGGTGTATAATCACAGTAGAGGTGTATAATCACAGTGTATATAATCACAGTAGAGGTGTATAATCACAGTAGAGGTGTATAATCACAGTGTATATAATCACAGTAGAGGTGTATAATCACAGTAGAGGTATATAATCACAGTAGAGGTATATAATCACAGTAGAGGTGTATAATCACAGTAGAGGTATATAATCACAGTAGAGGTGTATAATCACAGTAGAGGTATATAATCACAGTAGAGGTGTATAATCACAGTAGAGGTGTATAATCACAGTAGAGGTGTATAATCACAGTAGAGGTGTATAATCACAGTGTATATAATCACAGTAGAGGTGTATAATCACAGTAGAGGTGTATAATCACAGTGTATATAATCACAGTAGAGGTGTATAATCACAGTAGAGGTATATAATCACAGTAGAGGTATATAATCACAGTAGAGGTGTATAATCACAGTAGAGGTATATAATCACAGTAGAGGTGTATAATCACAGTAGAGGTATATAATCACAGTAGAGGTGTATAATCACAGTAGAGGTGTATAATCACAGTAGAGGTGTATAATCACAGTAGAGGTGTATAATCACAGTGTATATAATCACAGTAGAGGTGTATAATCACAGTAGAGGTGTATAATCACAGTAGAGGTGTATAATCACAGTGTATATAATCACACTAGAGGTGTATAATCACAGTGTATATAATCACAGTAGAGGTATATAATCACAGTAGAGGTGTATAATCACAGTGTATATAATCACAGTAGAGGTGTATAATCACAGTAGAGGTGTATAATCACAGTGTATATAATCACAGTAGAGGTGTATAATCACAGTGTATATAATCACAGTAGAGGTGTATAATCACAGTGTATATAATCACAGTAGAGGTGTATAATCACAGTGTATATAATCACAGTAGAGGTGTATAATCACAGTAGAGGTGTATAATCACAGTAGAGGTGTATAATCACAGTGTATATAATCACAGTGTATATAATCACAGTAGAGGTGTATAATCACAGTAGAGGTGTATAATCACAGTAGAGGTGTATAATCACAGTAGAGGTGTATAATCACAGTGTATATAATCACAGTAGAGGTGTATAATCACAGTAGAGGTGTATAATCACAGTAGAGGTGTATAATCACAGTAGAGGTGTATAATCACAGTAGAGGTGTATAATCACAGTAGAGGTGTATAATCACAGTAGAGGTGTATAATCACAGTAGAGGTGTATAATCACAGTAGAGGTGTATAATCACAGTAGAGGTGTATAATCACAGTGTATATAATCACAGTAGAGGTGTATAATCACAGTAGAGGTATATAATCACAGTAGAGGTATATAATCACAGTAGAGATGTATAATCACAGTAGAGGTGTATAATCACAGTAGAGGTGTATAATCACAGTGTATATAATCACAGTAGAGGTATATAATCACAGTAGAGGTGTATAATCACAGTAGAGGTGTATAATCACAGTAGAGGTGTATAATCACAGTGTATATAATCACAGTAGAGGTGTATAATCACAGTGTATATAATCACAGTAGAGGTGTATAATCACAGTAGAGGTATATAATCACAGTAGAGGTATATAATCACAGTAGAGGTGTATAATCACAGTAGAGGTGTATAATCACAGTAGAGGTGTATAATCACAGTAGAGGTGTATAATCACAGTGTATATAATCACAGTAGAGGTGTATAATCACAGTAGAGGTGTATAATCACAGTGTATATAATCACAGTAGAGGTGTATAATCACAGTAGAGGTATATAATCACAGTAGAGGTATATAATCACAGTAGAGGTGTATAATCACAGTAGAGGTATATAATCACAGTAGAGGTGTATAATCACAGTAGAGGTATATAATCACAGTAGAGGTGTATAATCACAGTAGAGGTGTATAATCACAGTAGAGGTGTATAATCACAGTAGAGGTGTATAATCACAGTGTATATAATCACAGTAGAGGTGTATAATCACAGTAGAGGTGTATAATCACAGTGTATATAATCACAGTAGAGGTGTATAATCACAGTAGAGGTATATAATCACAGTAGAGGTATATAATCACAGTAGAGGTGTATAATCACAGTAGAGGTATATAATCACAGTAGAGGTGTATAATCACAGTAGAGGTATATAATCACAGTAGAGGTGTATAATCACAGTAGAGGTGTATAATCACAGTAGAGGTGTATAATCACAGTAGAGGTGTATAATCACAGTGTATATAATCACAGTAGAGGTGTATAATCACAGTAGAGGTGTATAATCACAGTAGAGGTGTATAATCACAGTGTATATAATCACACTAGAGGTGTATAATCACAGTGTATATAATCACAGTAGAGGTATATAATCACAGTAGAGGTGTATAATCACAGTGTATATAATCACAGTAGAGGTGTATAATCACAGTAGAGGTGTATAATCACAGTGTATATAATCACAGTAGAGGTGTATAATCACAGTGTATATAATCACAGTAGAGGTGTATAATCACAGTGTATATAATCACAGTAGAGGTGTATAATCACAGTGTATATAATCACAGTAGAGGTGTATAATCACAGTAGAGGTGTATAATCACAGTAGAGGTGTATAATCACAGTGTATATAATCACAGTAGAGGTGTATAATCACAGTAGAGGTGTATAATCACAGTAGAGGTGTATAATCACAGTAGAGGTGTATAATCACAGTGTATATAATCACAGTAGAGGTGTATAATCACAGTAGAGGTGTATAATCACAGTGTATATAATCACAGTAGAGGTGTATAATCACAGTAGAGGTGTATAATCACAGTGTATATAATCACAGTAGAGGTGTATAATCACAGTAGAGGTGTATAATCACAGTGTATATAATCACAGTAGAGGTGTATAATCACAGTAGAGGTGTATAATCACAGTGTATATAATCACAGTAGAGGTGTATAATCACAGTGTATATAATCACAGTAGAGGTGTATAATCACAGTGTATATAATCACAGTAGAGGTGTATAATCACAGTGTATATAATCACAGTAGAGGTGTATAATCACAGTAGAGGTGTATAATCACAGTAGAGGTGTATAATCACAGTGTATATAATCACAGTGTATATAATCACAGTAGAGGTGTATAATCACAGTAGAGGTGTATAATCACAGTAGAGGTATATAATCACAGTAGAGGTGTATAATCACAGTGTATATAATCACAGTAGAGATATATAATCACAGTAGAGGTATATAATCACAGTAGAGGTGTATAATCACAGTAGAGGTATATAATCACAGTAGAGGTGTATAATCACAGTAGAGGTGTATAATCACAGTGTATATAATCACAGTAGAGGTGTATAATCACAGTAGAGGTGTATAATCACAGTAGAGGTATATAATCACAGTAGAGGTGTATAATCACAGTGTATATAATCACAGTAGAGGTATATAATCACAGTAGAGGTATATAATCACAGTAGAGGTGTATAATCACAGTAGAGGTGTATAATCACAGTAGAGGTGTATAATCACAGTGTATATAATCACAGTAGAGGTGTATAATCACAGTAGAGGTGTATAATCACAGTAGAGGTGTATAATCACAGTAGAGGTATATAATCACAGTAGAGGTGTATAATCACAGTGTATATAATCACAGTAGAGATATATAATCACAATAGAGGTATATAATCACAGTAGAGGTGTATAATCACAGTAGAGGTATATAATCACAGTAGAGGTGTATAATCACAGTAGAGGTGTATAATCACAGTGTATATAATCACAGTAGAGGTGTATAATCACAGTAGAGGTGTATAATCACAGTAGAGGTATATAATCACAGTAGAGGTGTATAATCACAGTGTATATAATCACAGTAGAGGTATATAATCACAGTAGAGGTGTATAATCACAGTAGAGGTGTATAATCACAGTAGAGGTGTATAATCACAGTGTATATAATCACAGTAGAGGTGTATAATCACAGTAGAGGTGTATAATCACAGTAGAGGTGTATAATCACAGTAGAGGTATATAATCACAGTAGAGGTGTATAATCACAGTAGAGGTATATAATCACAGTAGAGGTGTATAATCACAGTAGAGGTATATAATCACAGTAGAGGTGTATAATCACAGTAGAGGTATATAATCACAGTGTATATCATCACAGTAGAGGTGTATAATCACAGTAGAGGTATATAATCACAGTAGAGGTATATAATCACAGTAGAGGTATATAATCACAGTAGAGGTGTATAATCACAGTAGAGGTGTATAATCACAGTAGAGGTATATAATCACAGTAGAGGTGTATAACCTGAGTTTGCCAATTCCTCCTCCTTCTCCTTCTCCTCCTTCTCCTCTTCCTGCTCTGTACTTTATCGTACTCATTTCCTCACCTGTAAACACACACACACCAGAGATATTATACACACGAGAGATATTATACACACCAGAGATATAAACCCACACCAGAGATATTAAACCCACACCAGAGATATTATACCCACACCAGAGATATTATACCCACACACCAGAGATATTACACACACCAGAGATATTAAACACACACCAGAGATATTATATACACACCAGAGATATTATACATACACCAGAGATATTATATACACACCAGAGATATTACACACACACCAGAGATATTATACACACCAGAGATATTATGCACACACCAGAGATATTATACACACACCAGAGATATTATACACACACCAGAGATATTATACACACACCAGAGAGATTATGCACACACCAGAGATATTATACACACCAGAGATATTATACACACCAGAGATATTATTTACACACCAGAGATATTATGCACACACCAGAGATATTATACACACACCAGAGATATTATACACACACCAGAGATATTATGCACACACCAGAGATATTATACACACCAGAGATATTATACACACCAGAGATATTATACACACACCAGAGATATTATACACACACCAGAGATATTATACACACCAGAGATATTATACACACCAGAGATATTATACACACAATATCCGTTAAATGCAACGGCACGCGTCCTTCTTACCGAATTCCAATGCTCCCTTACTGTATGTTAGAGTAACTGTCACCTTTTCTCTCCCTCAGCCAACAAGACGGGAACAGCAACCTCACCATGTCAATCTAATATCCCCCCATAGTAGAACAGTTTACCTATTCTATTGGTCAGCTTGTCGTTCTGTGCGAGAAAGAAATCGCCTATTCCAAAAAAAAGAAAAAATACCTCTGGGAGAGTTGTGGGACTCTGGATTCCAAATTCATACAACCAGTAAAAAAAAAATGTCATCTAAAGCAATGAGGCTGATGAAACAGATCAGAATGTTTATCTTAAAATATTGATAAAATATTATTTATTCACATTATAAAACGCAACAATGTGCACACGGCAGTAGGCTATGGGCGAATGTTTGTTCCACGATGGAATTAGTGGAAAACGATAAATCTCCTGGCAGACGTTGCGCTTCCCAGGAGTCACACGTATCCCCTGTCGCAAGTGGAGACGGTGGCTATGGAAACATATGTCTCTGAATCCCTGCGTCAGGGGTTCATTCGGTCCTCTACTTCACCTGCCTCCTCGAGTTTCTTTTTCGTGAAGAAGAAGGATGGAGGTTTACGCCCGTGCATTGACTATAGAGGTCTCAATCAAATCACGGTGGAGTACAGTTACCCGCTACCTCTTATTGCCACGGCGATTGAGTCAATGCACGGGGCGCGCTTCCTCACGAAACTGGATCTCAGAAGTGCTTACAACCTGGTGCGTATCCGGGAGGGAGACGAGTGGAAGACAGCGTTCAGTACCACCTCAGGGCATTATGAGTACCTCGTCATGCCGTACGGGTTGATGAATGCTCCATCAGTCTTCCAATCCTTTGTAGACCAGATTTTCAGGGACCTGCACGGGCAGGGTGTAGTGGTGTATATCGATGACATTCTGATTTACTCCGCTACACGCGACGAGCATGTGTCCTTGGTGCGCAGGGTACTTGGACGACTGTTGGAGCATGACCTGTACGTCAAGGCTGACAAATGTCTGTTCTTTCAGCAGGCCGTCTCTACCAATCCTGTCCCCTTTTCTTCCCCCCCCATTCCTGGACTGACCACCGCAACCTGGAGTACATCCGGGCACCGAGGAGACTGAATCCTCATCAGGCTAGGTGGGCCATGTTCTTTACTCATTTTGTGTTTACCCTGTCCTACAGACCAGGTTCCCAGAATAAGAAGGCAGACGCACTGTCCCGGCTGTATGACACAGAGGAGCGGCCCATGGATCCCACTCCCAGCCTCCCAGCCTCCTGCCTGGTAGCGCCGTTCGTGTGGGATCTGGATGCGGACATTGAGCAGGTGTTGCGTACAGAGCCCGCTCCCCTCCATATGTACATTCCGTCTGCTGTCCGTGACCAGTTGATCTCTTGGGCCCACACGTCTCCCTCCTCTGGTCATCCGGGGAACGGTCGGACAGTGCGCTGTCTGACTGGGAAGTACTGGTGGCCCACTTTGGCTAAGGACGTGAGGGTTTATGTTTCCTCCTGCTCGGTGTGTGCCCAGTGTAAGGCTCCGAGACACCTGCCCAGATGTAAGTTACATCCCTTACCCGTTCCACAACGACCTTGGTCACATCTGTCAGTGGATTTCCTAACGGATCTTCCTCCCTCACAGGGAAATACCACGATCCTGGTCGTCGTGGGTCGTTTTTCTAAGTCCTGTCGTCCCCTCCCTTTGCCAAGGTCTCCCTACGGCTCTACAGACTGCAGAAGCCCTGTTTACTCACGTATTCCGGTACTACGGGGTGCCTGAGGATATAGTGTCTGATCGGGGTCCCCAGTTCACGTCAAGAGTTTGGAAGGCGTTCATGGAACGCCTGGGGGTCTCGATTAGCCTTACCTCAGGTTTTCACCCCAAGAGTAACGGGCAGGTAGAGAGAGTCAACCAGGATGTGGGAAGGTTTCTGCGATCCTATTGCCAGGACCGGCCGGGGGAGTGGGCAGCGTTTGTGCCCTGGGCTGAGATGGCACATAACTCGCTTCGCCACTCCTCTACTAACCTCTCCCCCTTTCAGTGCATATTGGGGTACCAGCCGGTTCTGGCACCGTGGCATCAGGGTCAGACCAAGACTCCTGCGGTGGACGACTGGTTTAGGCGCGCGGAGGAGACATGGGAGACCGCCCGTGTCCATCTCCAGCGAGCTGCGCGTTGCCAGAAAGCCAGCGCGGACCGTCACCGCAGTGAGACCCCGGTGTTCGGGGTCTGGATCTCGACCCGTAACCTGCCCCTCCGCCTGCCCTGCCGGAAGCTGGGTCCGCGGTTTGTGGGGCCATTTAAACTCATGAGGAGGGTGAACGAGGTATGTTATAGATTACAGCTTCCCTCTGATTATTGTATTAACCCCTCGTTCCATGTGTCTCTCCTCCGGCCGGTGGTGGCTGGGCCGCTCCAGGAATCTGAGGTGCGGGATGTCCCTCCACCCCCTTTGGACATCGAGGGGGCCCCGGCGTACATCGTTCATCCTGGATTCAAGGCGTCGGGTGGGGGGAGAGGTGCTGGGTTTCGGTTGCAGATGTTTTGGATCCTGAACTGCTGCGGGAGTTTCACCGTCGCCGGCCGGATCGCCCTGCGCCTCGCCCTCCAGGTCGTCCTCGTGGCCGGTGTTGGCGCTCCGCTGCAGCCACGCATCAAGGGGGGGTACTGTCACGACCTGCCCTCCAGGACACCTACAACACCCGATGTCACAGGAAGGCCAAAAAGATCATCAAGGACAACAACCACCCGAGCCACTGCCTGTTCACCCCGCTATCACCCAGAAGGCGAGGTCAGTACAGGTGCATCAAAGCTGGGACCGAGAGACTGAAAAACAGCTTCTATCTCAAGGCCATCAGACTGTTAAACAGCCATCACTAACATTGAGTGGCTGCTGCCAACATACTGACTCAAATCTCTAGCCATTTTAATAATTAAAAATTGGATGTAATAAATGTATCACTAGCCACTTTAAACAATGCCACTTTATATAATGTTTCCATACCCTACATTACTCATCTCATATGTATATACTGTACTCTATACCATCTACTGCATCTTGCCTATGCCGTTTGGCCATCGCTCGTCCATATATTTTTATGTACATATTCTTATTCATTCCTTTACACATGTGTATAAGGTAGTTGTTGTGAAATTGTTAGATTACTTGTTAGATATTACTGCATGGTCGGAACTAGAAGCACAAGCATTTCACTACACTCGCATTAACATCTGCTAACCATGTGTATGTGACAAATAAAATTGTATTTTATTTGATCAGTCTAAAACATTGCACATACACTGATGCCCTCTAGTGGCCAAAATCTAAATTGCACCTGGGCTGGAATAATACATTATAGCCTTTCTCTTGCATTTCAAAGATGACAGTACTAAAAAAATACAAAAGAACGGATGTTTTTTTCTTTGAATTATCTTTTACCAGATCTATTGTGTTATATTCTACTACATTCCCTTCACATTTCCATTAACTTCAAAGTGTTTCCTTTCAAATGGTACCAAGAATATGCATATCCTTGCATCAGGGCCTGAGCTACAGGCAGTTAGATTTGGGTATGTCATTTTAGGCAAACTTTTTTTTAAAGGGGTTAATTTAAAAAATTGAAAGAATATGGCACCACAACAAACATGCCAAGAGAGGACCGCCCACCAAAACTCACAGACCAGGCAAGGAGGGCATTAATCAGAGAGGCAACAAAGAGACCAAATATAACCCTGAAGGAGCTGCAAAGCTCAACAGCGGAGATTGGAGTATCTGTCCATAGGACCACGTTAAGCCGTACACTCCACAGAGCTGGGCTTTATGGAAGAGTGGCCAGAAAAAAGCCATTGATTAAACCTCTCTAGGCTCGGTGGGACGGTAGCGATAAGTGCAGGGCACCAAATTCAAACTACAGAATTGTAAATATTTAACATTCTTGAAAATACACATGCAATATGTCAAAATAAAGCTTAACTTCTTGTTAATCATGCCGCGGTGTCAGATTTCAAAAAGGCTTTACGGCGAAAGCAAACCACGCGATTATCTGAGGAAAGCACCCCACTATGCAAATGGCTAACAATCATTTTCAACCAGGCAGGTGGCGACACAAAAGTCAGAAATAACGATATAATTCATACCTTACTTTTGAAGATCTTCTTCTGTTGGCACTCCAATATGTCCCAGAAACATCACAAATGGTCCTTTTGTTCGATAAACTGCTTCTTTATATCCCCAAAATGTCCATATATTTGGCCGTTTGATTCAGAAAAACACCGGTTCCAACTCGCCCAACATGACTACAAATTATCGAATAAGTTACCTGTAAACTTTGTCCAAACATTTCAAACAACTTTCCTAATCCATCCTTAAGTATCCTAAAACGTAAATAATCGATACAATTTAAGACGGAATATACTGTGTTCAATAGCAGATAAAATCAAAGTGGAGCGAGCTACAGGTCGCGCGCCCCAAACAAAAGAGTCCACCTGGCTTGACACTCATTCTGAATAGCTGTACTTCTTCATTTCTCAAAGGAAAAACATCAACTAATTTCTTAAGGAAGCCATAGGAACTGCAACCAGGTGCCTCATAAATCCAGTTTCCCATAGAAAACCAATTGAAAACACAGTGAACTCAAAAAAAACATTCCTTGATGGTTTGCCCTCGGGGTTTTGCCTGACAAATAAGTTCTGTTATACTCACAGACATAATTTTAACAGTTTTAGAAACTTTAGAGTGTGTTCTATTCACATCTACCAATTATATGCATATCCAAGCTTCTGGGCCTGAGTAGCAGGCAGTTTACCTTGGGCACACTTTTCATCCGGACGTCAAAATACCGCCCCCTAGTTAAAAAAAAAGGAGTAAACACGTTTGGTCTTCACCAAAAAGGCATGTGGGAGACGCCCCAAACATACGGAAGAAGGTACTCTGGTCAGATGAGGCTAAAAAATTAGCTTTTTGGCCATCAAGGAAAAAATGTCTGGCACAAACCCAACACCTTATCACCCCGAGAAACCTGTTTCAGTCTTCCAGAGATTTGATACTGGGACGGAGGTTCACCTTCCAGCAGGACAATGACCATAAGCATACTACTAAAGCAACACTTGAGTGGTTTAAGGGGAAATTAAATGTCTTGGAATGGCCTAGTCAAAGCCCAGACCTCAATCCAATTGAGAATCTGTGGTATGACTTAAAGATTGCTGTACACCAGCTGAACCCATCCAACTTGAAGGAGCTGGAGCAGCTTTGCCTTGAAGAATGGGAGAAAATCCCAGTGGCTAGATGTGCCAAGCTTATAGAGACATATCCCAAGAGACCTGCAGCTGTAATTGCTGCAAAACGTGGCTCTACAAAGTATTGACTTTGGGGGGGTGAATAGTTATGCACGCTCAAGTTTTCAGTTTTTTTAGTCTTATTCCTTGTTTGTTTCACAATAAAAAATATTTTGCAACTTCAAAGTTGTAGGCATACTGTGTAAATCAAATAATACAACCCCCCAAAAAATATATTTTAATACCAGGTTGTAAGGCAACAAAATGGTGATGGGGTGAATACTATCGCATGGCGCTGTATGCTATTCGAGGTAAGTGGGGACACTTCAGGCTGAGGAGTAAGTTTCATCCCCATGTGCTACATCAATATCCTAATGAGTATCTCATTACTGGTATCGTCCTATTCTTATCCTCTCTTGGGTAGGGGGCAGAATTTTGACGTCCGGATGAAAAGCGTGCCTGTAGTAAACTGCTTGCTACTCAGGCCCAGAAGCTAAGATATGCATATTATTAGTAGATTTTGATATTAAACACTCTGAAGTTTCTAAAACTATTTGAATGATGTCTGTGAGTATAACAGACCTCATATGGCAGGCAAAAACCTGAGAAAAAAATCCAACCAGGAAGTGTGGAAATCTGTTTGTAGTTTTTCAAGTGATTGCCTATCTAATATACAGTGTCTGTGGGGTCATTGTGCACTTCCTAAGGCTTCCACTAGATGTCAACAGTCTTTAGAACGTTGTTTCATGCTTCTACTGTGAATGGGGAGAGAATTAGAGCATATGGAGTCAGATGACTGAGAAAATGACATGAGATCTCTCCCGTGAGAGTTAGGTGTGTTCCTTTTCATTTCTGAAGACAAAGGAATCGTCCGGTTGGAATATTATGGAAGATTTATGATAAAAACATCCTAATAATTGACTCTATTGTCACAAAATCCTTCGTTGTGTTGCAGGGAAGACCAAAATGCAGCGGAGTTGTGGATACTCATATTTTAATTAACAAAAAAAGAGTAAAGCATCCACTTGACAAAACAATAAATGATACCCACAACACTAAACAGTTTTGCAGGCTCACCAACGCAGTGCAAAAACAACTACCCACAAAACCAAGTGACAAACATACTCCTACATATATGACTCCCAATCAGGAACAACGATCCCCAGCTGTTCCTGATCAGGAGTCACAAGACCAACACAGAACAATCACACACACACAAGACTGCCACGTCCTGACCCCAAAACTACTACAACAGCTCCATCTGCTGGTCAGGACGTGACATCTATACATCGTTTGACATGTTTATACGAACTGTAATATAACTTTTTGGACTTTTCGTCTGAATTTACTGCGCGAGCACAGTGCATTTGGATTACTCGACTGAATGAGTAAACAAAAAGGAGGTATTTCGGTATTAAAGTATTAAATATTATTAGGTATTAGGTATTAATTATTTAATATTAGGTATTAAATATGGACTTTATCAAAACAAAACAAAGATTTATTGTGGAACTGGGATTCCTGGGAGCGCATTCCGATGAAGATCATCAAAGGTAAGTGAATCTTTATAATGTTATTTGTGACTTCTGTTGACTCCAAAATGGCGGGTATCTGTATGGCTTGTTTTGATGTCTGAGCGCTGTACTCAGATTATTGCAAAGTTTGCTTTCGCCGTAAAGCTTTTTTAAAATCTGACACAGCGGTTGCATTAACCTGTTATGGCTAGGGGGCAGTATTGACACGGCTGGATAAAAAACGTACCCGATTTAATCTGGTTACTACTCCTGCCCAGTAACTAGAATATGCATATAATTATTGGCTTTGGATAGAAAACACCCTAAAGTTTCTAAAACTGTTTGAATGGTGTCTGTGAGTATAACAGAACTCATATGGCAGGCAAAAACCTGAGAAGATTTCATGCAGGAAGTGGCCTGTCTGACAAGGTGTCGTTCTTCTTGTCTCTGTTTATTGAAGAGTGAGGATCTTAGCTGTCCCGTGACACTTCCTACGGCTGCCATAGGTTCTCAGAAGGCGGCAAAACGCTGAATCGTGGCTTTGCAGGCTCTGGCTGAAAAAAAGTAGCGCGTTTGGGTAGTGGCTGGTTACAGTACTGTGAGACTCAGGCTCGTGCCCGCGTCGACCGAAAGCTTTGTTTTCTTTCCTCTGTTTAGCTAAATGGACATTCCCGGTCGGAATATTATCGCTTTTTTACGAGAAAAATGGCATAAAAATGGATTTTAAACAGCGGTTGACATGCTTCGAAGTACGGTAATGGAATATTTAGATTTTTTTTGTCACGAATTGCGCCATGCGCGCGACCCTGATTTACCATTTCGGATAGTGTCTGGGACGCACGAACAAACGCCGCTATTCGGATATAACGATGGATTATTTTGGACCAAACCAACATTTGTTATTGAAGTAGCAGTCCTGGGAGTGCATTCTGACGAAGACAACAAAAGGTAATCAAACTTTTATAATAGTAAATCTGATATTGGTGAGTGCTAAACTTGCCGGGTGTCTAAATAGCTAGCCCGTGATGGCTGGGCTATGTACTTAGAATATTGCAAAATGTGCTTTCACCAAAAAGCTATTTTAAAATCGGACATATCGAGTGCATAGAGGAGTTCTGTATCTATAATTCTTAAAATAATTGTTATGCTTTTTGTGAACGTTTATCGTGAGTAATTTAGTAAATTGTTACTGAATTCGCCGGAAGTTTGCTAGTTCTGAACGTCACATGCTAATGTAAAAAGCTGGTTTTTGATATAAATATGAACTTGATTGAACAAAACATGCATGTATTGTATAACATAATGTCCTAGGGTTGTCATCTGATGAAGATCATCAAAGGTTAGTGCTGCATTTAGCTGTCTTCTGGGTTTTTGTGACATTATATGCTAGCTTGAAAAATGGGTGTCTGATTATTTCTGGCTTGGTACTCTGCTGACATAATCTAATGTTTTGCTTTCGTTGTAAAGCCTTTTTGAAATCGGACAGTGTGGTTAGATTAACGAGAGTCTTGTCTTTAAATAGCTGTAAAATAGTCATGTGTTTGAGAAATTGAAGTAATAGCATTTCAAAGGTTTTGAAAATCGCGCCACAGGATTCAACTGGCTGTTACGTAGGTGGGACGAATTCGTCCCGCCTGCCCCAGAGAGGTTAAGGAGAAGTTTATATATAATTTTGTGCATAACATTTGTATCTTTTATCAAAGTTTATGATGAGTATTTCTGTAAATTGATGTGCTCATTCACCGGAAGTTTTAGAGGCAAAACATTTCTGAACATTACACGCCAATGTAAAATGGGGTTTTTGGATATAAATATGAACTTTATCGAGCAAAACATACATGTATTGTGTAACATGAAGTCCTATGAGTGCCATCTGATGAAGATCATCAAGGGTTAGTGATTAATTTTAGCTGTATTTCTGGTTTTTGTGATGCCTCTCCTTGCTTGGAAAATGGCTGTGTAGTTTTTCTTGTCTAGGTGCTGTCCTAACATAATCTAATGCTATGCTTTCGCCGTAAAGCCTTTTTGAAATCGGACAATGTGGTTGGATTAACGAGAACATTATCTTTAAAATGGTGTAAAATACTTGTATGTGTGAGAAATTTGAATTATGAGATTTTTGTTGTTTTGAATTTGGCGCTCTGCTATTTCACTGGCTGTTGGCGAGGTGGGACGCTACCGTCCCACATGCCCTAGAGAAGTTATCAGCCTATAGCAGCGTACAACCACTGTCAACTAACTTCCTCCAGATACTGCTGAACGATAAGACTGGTATTGATACTGCTGAACGATAAGACTGGTATTGATACTGCTGAACGATAAGACTGGTATTGATACTGCTGAACGATAAGACTGGTATTGATACTGTTGAACGATAAGACTGGTATTGATACTGCTGAACGATAAGACTGCTATTGATACTGCTGAACGATAAGACTGGTATTGATACTGCTGAAAGATAAGACTGGTATTGATACTGCTGAACGATAAGACTGGTATTGATACTGCTGAACGATAAGACTGGTATTGATACTGCTGAACGATAAGACTGGTATTGATACTGCTGAACGATAAGACTGGTATTGATACTGCTGAACGATAAGACTGGTATTGATACTGTTGAACAATAAGACTTGTGTTGATACTGTTGAATGATAAGCCTTGTTTGATACAGGCCAGAACGATAAGACTTGTGTTGAAACTGTTGATACAGGTCAGAACGATAAGACTGGTATTGATACTGCTGAACGATAAGACGTGTGTTAAAACTGTTGATACAGGTCAGAACGATAAGACTTGTTTGATACAGGTCAGAACGATAAGACTTGTGTTAAAACTGTTGATACAGGCCAGAATGATAAGCCTTGTTTGATACAGGCCAGAACGATAAGACTGGTATTGATACTGCTGAATGATAAGACTGGTATTGATACTGCTGAACGATAAGACTGGTATTGATACTGTTGAACGATAAGACTGGTATTGATACTGCTGAACGATAAGACGTGTGTTAAAACTGTTGATACAGGTCAGAACGATAAGACTTGTTTGATACAGGCCAGAACGATAAGACTGGTATTGATACTGCTGAATGATAAGACTGGTATTGATACTGCTGAACGATAAGACTGGTATTGATACTGTTGAACGATAAGACTGGTATTGATACTGCTGAACGATAAGACGTGTGTTAAAACTGTTGATACAGGTCAGAACGATAAGCCTTGTTTGATACAGGTCAAAACGACAATATTTGTGTTGATACTGTTGTACAATAAGACCCCATAACCCCCATATAACACCAATATAACACTTCTATAATACTCCTATAACACCCCTATAATACCCCTATAATACTCCTATAACAACCCTATAACACCAATATAACACTCCTATAATACCCCTATAATACCCCTATAATACTCCTATAATACCCCATAACCCCCCTAAAACCACCCATATAACCCTCTTATAACACCCCTAAAACACCCATATAACACTCCTATAATACCCCTATAACACCCCTATAACACCAATATAACACTCTTATAATACTCCTATATCACCCCTATAACCCTCCTATAACACCCCTATAACACCCCTATAACCCTCCTATAACACCCCTATAACACCCCTATGACACTCCTATAACACCCCTATAACACCCCTATGACACTCCTATAATACCCCTATAACACCCCTATGACACTCCTATAACACCCCTATAACACCCCTATGACACTCCTATAACACCCCTATAACACCCCTATGACACTCCTATAATACCCCTATAACACCCCTATGAAACCCCTATAACACCCCTATAACACCCCTATGACACCCCTATAACACCCCTATAACACCCCTATGACACTCCTATAATACCCCTATAACACCCCTATGACACTCCTATAACACCCCTATAACACCCCTATGACACTCCTATAACACCCCTATAACACTCCTATAACACTCCTATAATACCCCTATAACACCCCTATAATACCCCTATAACACCCCTATGAAACCCCTATAACACCCCTATAACACCCCTATGACACCCCTATAACACCCCTATAACACCCCTATGACACTCCTATAATACCCCTATAACACCCCTATGACACTCCTATAACACCCCTATAACACCCCTATGACACTCCTATAACACCCCTATAACACTCCTATAACACTCCTATAATACCCCTATAACACCCCTATAAAACCCCTATAACACCCCTATAACACCCCTATGACACCCCTATAACACCCATATAATACCCCTATAACACCCCTATAACACCCCTATGACACTCCTATAATACCCCTATAACACCCCTATGACACTCCTATAACACCCCTATAACACTCCTATAACACCCCTATAACACCCCTATAACACCCCTATAACCCTCCTATAATACCCCTATAACACCCCTATAACACTCCTATGACACCCCTATGACACTCCGAATACACCCCTATAACACTCCTATAATACTCCTATAACACCCCTATAATACCCCTATAAAACCCCTATAACACCCCTATAATACCCCTATAACACCCCTATAACTCTCATATAACACCCCATAAGGCCCTACCATGTCTCTCCTGTATGTTTCTCCCGGTCCCTGACTTGTGAAAAGAGTTACTTTAACAGTAGAGTAGCAGGTCGACCAGAGCGCAGCAACTTCTCTGCATTCTCCCAAATCCGAATATCAACAATTCTATAAACTTGAGTTGCAAAAAAAAATTATAATAATGAAATCAAAATGAACACACACGGCTGTACGTGCTTAGCCTACCTGTGTCTGTCAGTGGAGTGTGTGCAGCGGTGTCCGGTAAAAACGAATGACTCCCTGCACGCATATAACCAGTGTCGTCCTGAGAGATAGACGATAGTATCGTGGGTGAAAATAATGAACCGAAGGAACTACTGTTACCTACTGTTGAACCTCTGGGTGTCGTGTTTTAATACCTTCGACTGAACCGGCAGGCTGATATAACCCACTAAGGTTCTGAACTGTGGGAGGATCTACACAGCAGCAACAAAAAAAACGGTGGGTTATTTTCACAACCCGATACATTTAACCTGTTTACAGCTGCTGGGTCGTTTTCGTTTGGTTATTTTCTGCTTGTTGTGTTGTTTTAGAAATAAGACAACAAGTTCGGGTTTAAATTGAGTAGGCTCCTGAAAGAAATGTAAAATGTTTGCTTCTGACATTTTAAATGGATGTTTTGCTCCTGTATGGAGGACCAAACTTGCCATAATAATAAATAAATAAATAAATAAATAAATGCATCCACACATAATTAAATAAATAAGCAAGGAATTACAAAAAATACTGACTTTCCTTTTCTCTACCTATCTGTATGTATTTCATTATTTACCTATCTAATTTTTTTTAAACTTTAATTCACTTAATTAATGTATATATTACTGTAATAAATTATTTACCTATCTAATTTAAAAAAAACTTTAATTCACTTAATTAATGTTAATATTTCTGTATTTCTTCCCCCAATATGATAATGAGGGGGTGTCAATCAAATGTCTGTGGGTGGTATCTAAACACACCATTGGTTGATCGATGTCACTGTGTGTTGCTTTTGCCTTTTTTTTGTTTTTGCACCACCTATTTGAAGATATTTGTATAAACTCTTCACAGTTGTAAACATTTCATGGACCCAAGAGCCATAGGCAAGGATCTACAACATGTACTGTGTGCCTCATCCACCACATCCACAGTGCGATTTAGACTGATTTGAATTGTTTTTCTCAAATTAACTAATAATTGTCTTCTGTTGAATTTATATAACAATATTACAAACTTTTTTAAGCATTATCTAGTCCAAATATGGCATGATTCCACTATTAGTATACGTTTGCATTAGTTTCAATACGGGACTTTTTATTTTGAAGGTGAACCGCAAATTCCACTATTGAGTCTAATCTTCACATTGGTTGCTCTGGCAGTACTGGCCGCTGCCAGAAAACAACTAATCTCCAGATTACCTGATTTTCCGTGTGGAGGCATGCACCGAAAACTTGGGTCAGCTAGCTGCTACAAGGGACACATACAGTGGCAAGAGAAAGTATGTGAACCCTTTGGAATTAGCTGGATTTCTGCACAAATTGGTCATAAGATTTGATCCGATCTTCATCTGTCACAACAATAGACAAAACACAGTCTGTTTAAACTAATAACACACAGACAATTACACGTTTTCATGTCTTTATTGAACACACCGTGTAAACATTCACAGTGCAGGGTGGGAAAAGTATGTGAACCCTTGGATTTAATAACTGGTTGACCCTCCTTTGGCAGCAATAACCTCAACCAAACGTTTTCTGTAGTTGGGGATCAGACCTGCACAACGGTCAGGAGGAATTTTGGACCATTCCTCTTTACAAAACTGTTTCAGTTCAGCAATATTCTTGGGTTGTCTGGTGTGACCTGCTCTCTTGAGGTCATGCCACAGCATCTCAATCGGATTGAGGTCAGGACTCTGACTGGGCCACTCCAGAAGGCTAAAGCCATTCTGCTGTTGATTTACTTCTGTGTTTTGGGTCGTTGTCCTGTTGCATCACCCAACTTCTGTTGAGCTTCAATTGGTGGGCAGATAGCCTTACATTATGCTGCAACATGTCTTGATAAACTTTGGAATTCCTTTTTCCATTGATGATAGCAAGCTGTCCAGGCCCTGAGGCCTCAAAACAGCCAACACCATGATGCTACCTCCACCATACTTTACAGTTGGGATGAGGTTTTGATGTTGGTGTGCTGTGTCTTTTTTTTATCCACATATTGTTGTGTGTTCCTTCCAAACAACTCAACTTTAGTTTCATCTGTCCACAGAATATTTTGCCAGTAGCACTGTGGAACATCCAGGTGCTCTTTTGGGAACTTCAGACGTGCAGTAATGTTTTTTTTGGACAGCAGTGGTTTCTTCCGTGGTGTCCTCCCAAAAACACCATTCTTGTTTATTGTTTTATGCATCGTAGACTCGTCAGAGATGTTAGAATGTTCCAGAGATTTCTGTATGTCTTTAGATGACAGTCTAGGATTCTTCTTAACCTCATTGAGCAGTCTGTGCTGTGCTCTTGCAGTCATCTTTGCAGGATGGCCACTACTAGGGAGAGAAGCAACAGTGACTAACTTTCTGGACTGATGAACATCAAGGCTTTTAGAGATACTTTGTAACCCTTTCCAGCTTTATGCAAGTCAACAATTCTTAATCTTGGGTCTTCTGAGATCTCTTTTGTTTGAGGCATGGTTCACATCAGGCAATGCTTCTTGTGAATAGCAAACTCCAGCTCTAACCAACATCTCCAATCTCATCTCATTGATTCGACTCCAGGTTATCTGACTCCTGACTCCAATTATCTTTTGGAGAAGTCATTAGCCTAGGGGGTTCACATACTTTTTCCAACCTACACTGTGAATGTTTAAATTATGTATTCAATATAGACAACAAAAATACAATAATTTGTGTGTTATTAGTTTAAGCACACTATGTTTGTCTATTGTTGTGACTTAGATGAAGATCAGATCAAATGTGATGACCAATTTATGCAGAAATACAGGTAACTCCAAAGGGTTCACATACTTTTTCTTGCCACTGTAGGTGAATGAATATATTTGCCAGCTTTCATCTGATTGATAAGATTGATAAAAATGCCATTAACTATCAATCAATCAAATGTATTTATACAATGCCTTGCAAAAGTATTCACCCCCCTTGGCATTTTTCCTATTTTGTTGCATTACAACCTGCATTCTAAATTGATTTTTATTTGGATTTCATGTAATGGACAAACACAAAATAGTCAAAATTGGTGAAGTGAAATGCTTTTTGGCCATCAAGGAAAACGCAATGTCTGGCACAAACCCAACACCTCTCATCTCCCCGAGAACACCATCCCCACGGTGAAGCATGGTGGTGGCAGCATCATGCTGTGGGGATGTTTTTCATCGGCAGGGACTGGGAAACTGGTCAGAATTGAAAGAAAGATGGATGGCGCTAATTATAGGGAAATTCCTGAGGGAACCCTGTTTCAGTCTTCCAGAGATTTAAGGCTGGGATGGAGGTTCACCTTCCAGCAGGACAATGGCCATAAGCATACTGCTAAAGCAACACTTGAGTGGTTTAAGGGGAAACATTTAAACATCTTGGAATGGCCTAGTCAAAGCCCAGACCTCAATCCAATTGAGAATCTGTGGTATGACTTAAAGATTGCTGTACACCAGCAGGAACCCATCCAACTTGGAGGATCTGGAGCAGTTTTGCCTTGAAGAATGGGAAAAAATCCCAGTGGCTAGATGTGCCAAGCTTATAGAGACATACCCCAAGAGACTTGCAGCTGTATTTGATGCAAAAGGTGGCTCTACAAAGTATTGACTTTGGGGGGGTGAATAGTTATGCACGCTCAAGTTTTCAGTTTTTTTGTCTTATTTCTTGTTTGTTTCACAAAAAAAAAAGTATTTTGCTTCTTCAAAGTGGTAGGCATGTTGTGTAAATCAAATGATACAAACCCCCCAAAAATCTATTTTTATTCAATTTTTAAGGCAACAAAATAGGAAAAATGGCAAGGGGGGTGAATTGTAAGGCACTGTACATCAGCAGATGTTATACAGAAACCCAGCCTAAAACCCCAAACAGCAAGCAATGCAGATGTAGAAGCACGGTGGCTAGGAAAAACTCCCTAGAAAGGCAGGAACCTAGGAAGAAACCTAGAGAGGACCCAGGCTCTGGCAGGTGGCCAGTCCTCTTCTGGATGTGCCAGGTAGAGATAGTACATGGCCATTAAGACCAGATTGCTATCCATATTGCCTGTTACAATGAAACTGCTGGGCTAAACCTAGTGTAAAAGTGTTGCTTCCGTCCCTCTCATCGCCCCAACCTGGGCTTGAACCAGGGACCCTCTGAACACATCAACAACTACCTCCCACGAAGCATCGTTACCCATCGCCCCACAAAAGCCACGGCCCTTGCAGAGCAAAGGGGAACAACTACTTCAAGGTCTCAGAGCGAGTGGCGTTACACCAGGAATGTACAATCCCTCCATCAGTGCTCAGACTGTCCGCAATAGGCTAAGAGAGGCTGGACTGAGGAATTGTAGGCCTGTTGTTAGGCAGGTCCTTACCAGACATCACCGGCAACGTCGCCTATGGGCACAAACCCACCGTCGCTGGACCAGACTGGACTGGCAAAAAGTGCTCTTCACTGACGAGTCGTGGTTTTGTCTCACCAGGGGTGATGGTCGGATTCGCATGTATCGTCGAAGGAATGAGCGTTACACTGAGGCCTGTACTCTGGAGTGGGATTGATTTGGAGGTGGAGGGTCCGTCATGGTCTGGGGCGGTGTGTCACAGCATCATCGGACTGAGCTTGTTGTCATTGCAGGCAATCTCAACGTTGTGTGTTACAGGGAAGACATCCTCCTCCCTCATGTGGTACCCTTCCAGCAGGCTCATCCTGACATGACCCTCCAGCATGACAATGCCACCAGCCATATTGCTCGTTCTGTGTGTGATTTCCTGCAATACAGGAATGTCAGTGTTCTGCCATGGCCAGTGAAGAGCCCGGATCTCAATCCCATTGAGCACATCTAGAACCTGTTGGATCAGAGGGTGAGGGCTAGGGCCATTCCCCCCAGAAATGTCCGGGAACTTGCAGGTGCCTTGGTGGAAGAGTGGGGTAACATCTCACAGCAAGAACTGGCAAATCTGGTGCAGTCCATGAGGAGGAGATGCACTGCAGTACTTAATGCAGCTGGTGGCCACACCAGTCACATGTCTGTGGAACATGTTCAGTTTATGTCTCAGTTGTTGAATCTTGTTATGTTCCTACAAATATTTACACATGTTAAGTTTGCTGAAAATGAACGCAGTTGACAGTGAGAGGACGTTTCTTTTTATCTTTGCTGAGTTTAGGTAGGACCTACCAAATGTCATTTTTGGTGAGTATGGACATTTACAAGTGAATGTGAATGAGAGACATTGTGCAAAGGTTTTTTACGAATGCTTGTCTGAAGGAAGAACAGTACTGACTCTGGAGCAGCATGTCTACACACTGTGTCTGTCTGGAGTCTGGAGTCTGAAGGAAGAACAGTACTGGCTCTGGAGCAGCATGTCTATACACTGTGTCTGTCTGGAGTCTGAAGGAAGAACAGTACTGGCTCTGGAGTCACTAGGGCTCTGCTCAGAGGAGAGAGAGAGGAGCAGATGAGCTGAGAACAGAGAGGAGAAAAACCCAAGGAAATCAAAAGATAGCAGTGGCAGCTGTAAATATAACTCATCCAAAGGGCTTTGACTTCAGCAGAAAGCTAAGGCAATATGATGCCCCGTCACCTTATTAATTCAGACACTTATTTAGATAACTAAGGGGCGGCAGGTAGCCCGGTGGTTAGAGCGTTGGGCCAGTAACCCAACGGTTGCTAGATCGAATCCCCGAGCTGACAAGGTAAAAATCTGTTGTTCTGCCCCTGAACAAGGCAGTTAACCCACTGTTCCTAGGCCGTTGTTGTAATTAAGAATTTGTTCTTAACTGACTTGCCTAGTTTAAAAAAAAGAACTAGCAGGTTAACGTTAATACACGTTAACGCTACCCGGATAAAGCACTAAATAAACTTCAGTTAGTGCTAAATTCGGCTGCTAGAATCCTGACTAGAACCAAAAAATTTGATCATATTACTCCAGTGTTAGCCTCCCTACACTGGCTTCCTGTTAAGGCAAGGGCTGATTTCAAGGTTTTACTGCTAACCTACAAAGCATTACATGGGCTTGCTCCTACCTATCTTTCCGATTTGGTCCTGCCGTACATACCTACACGTACGCTACGGTCACAAGACGCAGGCCTCCTAATTGTCCCTAGAATTTCTAAGCAAACGGCTGGAGGTAGGGCTTTCTCCTATAGAGCTCCATTTTTATGGAATGGTCTGCCTACCAATGTGAGAGACGCAGACTCAGTCTCAACCTTTAAGTCTTTACTGAAGACTTATCTCTTCAGTAGGTCCTATGATTAAGTATAGTCTGGCCCAGGAGTGTGAAGGTGAACGGAAAGGCTGGAGCAACGAACCGCCCTTGCTGTCTCTGCCTTGCCGGTTCCCCTCTTTCCACTGGGATTCTCTGCCTCTAACCCTTTTACAGAGGCTGAGTCACTGGCCTACTGGTGTTCTTCCATGCCGTCCATGGGAGGGGTGCGTCACTTGAGTGGGTTGAGTCACTGACGTGGTCTTCCTGTCTGGGTTGGCGCCCCCCCCCCCCTTGGGTTGTGCCATGGCGGAGATCGTTGTGGGCTATACTCGGCCTTGTCTTAGGACGGTAAGTTGGTGGTTGGAGACATCCCTCCAGTGGTGTGGGGGCTGTGCTTTGGCAAAGTGGGTGGGGTTATATCCTGCCTGTTTGGCCCTGTCCGGGGGTATCATCGGATGGGGCCACAGTGTCTTCTGATCCCTCCTGCAGTATTTATGCTGCAGTAGTTTATGTGTCGGGGGGCTAGGGTCAGTCTGTTACATCTGGAGTATTGCTCTTGTCTTATCCGGTGTCCTGTGTGTATTTAAATATGCTCTCTCTAATTCTCTCTTTCTCTCTTTCTGTCTTTCTCTCGGAGGACCTGAGCCCTAGGACCATGCCTCAGGACTACCTGGTATGATGACTCCTTGCTGTCCCCAGTCCACCTGGCCGTGCTGCTGCTCCAGTTTCAACTGTTCTGTTCTGCCTGCGGCTATGGAACCCTGACCTGTTCACCGGACGTGCTTGTTGCACCCTCGACAACTACTATGATTATTATTATTTGACCATGCTGGTCATTTATGAACATTTTAACATTTTAACATTTTGACCATGTTCTGTTATAATATCCACCCTGCACAGCCAGAAGAGGACTGGCCACCCCTCATAGCCTGGTTCCTCTCTAGGTTTCTTCCTAGGTTTTTGGCCTTTCTAGGGAGTTTTTCCTAGGGAGTTTTTCCTAGCCACCGTGCTTCTTTCACATGCTTTGCTTGCTGTTTGGGGTTTTAGGCTGGGTTTCTGTACAGCACTTTGAGAATATCAGCTGATGTACGAAGGGCTATATAAAAATAAATTTGATTTGAAATTTGAATTTGAATACAGAATTCTTAATTTTTCACACAGTAAAATACATTTTGTAAACGCAGCTCTAAAATGCTTCTTTATTGTAATTTCTGCATCAGACAAATGTTGTGCTTCAGTTGCACTTCTTCAGTGAGATGAGAATTCATGGACAGACATTCTATCAGCAGATGTGTAGCTACTGTTCTCCAGTATTTTTCTCAGTTTAGCCAGCCTATCTTTCTCCTGGTAAAATTCAAGATTAACTTGAGGCAAAACATTAGTGAAATGTAGCTGGCTACATTCTTTATATGATAAACATTAGAAATAGGATGGCTATGCATAGTTTTTTTTTTGTTGCAAAAAAAGACGTAGCTTTTTTATTGTAAGCTCATTACTTGTGTGGAGTTGCACTTCTGTTGTCTTCTGATGAAAATTAAGCTCATTTCTTGATGAATATGTTGCTAATTTTACTGCTGCATCAGTTACTTGATGTGGAATAGAGTTCCAATGTAGTCATGGCTCTATGTAGTACTGTGCGCCTCCCATAGTCTGTTCTGGACTTGGGGACTGTGAAGAGACCTCTGGTGGCATGTCTTGTGGGGTATGCATGGGTGTCTGAGCTGTGTGCCAGTAGTTTAAAACAGACACCTCGGTGCATTAAAAAACGTCAATACCTCTCATCAATACAAGCAGTGATGAAGTCAATCTCTCCTCTACTTTGAGCCAGGAGAGAGATTGACATGCGTATATTACTAATAGAAATGCACTTTTATTGTGTTTTTTTTCTTCAGGTCTGAACCAACATGGTGGCCGTTATCTCAGCCAAGACACTCTGGGAGAGAGGGCAGGATACGTCTCTCTCAACATCCATCTCTGCTGTGTGTGAGACCATTACCACGATAACACTATAGTATCGTGAACAGTCAGTGAGGAGGGAGGAGCCCTTTGTCCTGCGGTTGGGCGACAAACCACTGCCGCTCCCAGGCTTTCCTCATCTTCAACTGGAGTCACCTCTGAGACAAACCCCACTACTCCCAGGCTTTCCTCATCGTCAACGGGAGTCACCTCTGAGACAAACCGCCGCCGCTCCCAGGCTTTCCTCATCTTCAACGGGAGTCGCCTCTCAGACAAACCGCCGCCGCTCCCAGGCTTTCCTCATCTTCAACGGGAGTCACCTCTGAGACAAACCGCCGCCACTCCCAGGCTTTCCTCATCTTCAATGGGAGTCGCCTCTCAGACAAACCGCCGCCGCTTCCAGGCTTTCCTCATCATCAGCTAGTGACACTGCTCAAGGCTGTGGATTCCTGCTTTCAACTGTTTTATGTGTACGGTATATATATAATAACCCCTGGGAGTCTGCCTCTGCTTGGGAGTTTCTCCAACATGTTATGTATGCAGCGTCAGGAGGAAGTCCCTCCAACTATACTAAAAAAAAAGTTCTATTCCAGTCGTTTTTTTTTTAATGTTGTTTCATTGTGGGTAAAATGGGTGGGAAGGGAAAGAATTGCTTTTGAATTGTACTGTATGTCCATCCCACAGAATACTGTCCCGTACTGTATTTTGGAGGACCAAAAAACCTTTTGACCACTAGTAGGTGCTGTGTTGTTTCTAGGTCACTAACATCTGTTGAGGCGTGCCTTGTTGTAAGAGGATGTATTTGTTCAAGCCGTTAGTGAGAGCTTAACTATTAAAATACCAGTTTCTAGAGTCTCTTTGAAATGCATTCCCAACGTCTCCACGGTGTGTGTTTCTCTGTGTGTTTATAAAGAAGGCCCCTGTGTGTAGGCTGCCTTTACATTGATTTCCTAGTAGGTACGTACTCGTTTAACTGGTATGTGGTAGTAATTAATGCCCCATCAATTTAAAATATATAGGGGACAGATTTAAGTGGCAGAAATGAAATAGTATTATTTAAATGCACAAAAATATATATGAAATGTAATTATTTATTTGTTCGCTTTTATAATAAATGCATATTTTTTTTGTTGCAAAGCACTGTCATTCCTCCGAATATGTGGCTGTTAAAAATGACAGGGTGTTTAAATGTTCATTATTATTATTATTAGAACTTGAAATAATGAGAAGAAAAAGAAAAAAAAAAGAGTACATAAAATGAAAAAAATAATATTATATATGGATTATTATACACCAGCTATTGGGGTGAAGTAGATCAGTAGTAGATCATTAAAATAACCCAACGGTACAGTGCCTTCCCGAAAATATACAGACCCCTTGATTTATAAGGTTGGATTAAAATGGATTTAATTGGCTTATTTTTTTATTTATTTTTGTCAACAACACAAAATACTCAAGTGTTAGTGAAATAAAATAAAAACACTGATATGTCTTGATTACATAAATCTATAATAATAATAATAATATAATATATATAATATTCAACCCTCTGAGTCGATACATGTTAGAATCACCTTGGCCAACGATTACAGCTGTGAGGCGGCTTATTTTTAAAATTATTTTTGTTTAGGAGATGGATCAACTTTAATATTGCAGATAGATTGTTACTTCTATCAATGTAAGTGTCTGCATCATTTTCAATCCCCCATATATATATTATACACATATCAGGGGAGGCTGCTGAGTGGAGAATGGCTCATAATAAAGGCCGGAACGGAGTAAATGGAATGGCATTAAACACCAGGAAACCATGTATTTGATGTATTTAATACCATTCCACTAGTTCTGATTCAGTCATTACCACAAGCCTGTCCTCCCCAATTAAAGTGCCACCAACCTCCTGTGATACACATACACACATATATATATATATATATATATATAGGGTTAGGGTTATATATTTTATATATTTTTTATATATTTTGCAAATATATATATTATTTTAAATATATTTTTATAAAAAATATATATTTTCCTTCTTTATTTTCTCCTAACCCTACTACCGCTCCCCTAATTGGAATTTTAACTTTTTTTGTACTAAATCCTGACAAATTGTCCAATCCTGCCAAACACCCCCCCTCCCCATCCTCCCACCCTACACCACTCTCGCTCTAATCAGGGTTTAGATTAATCTCTCTGCTGCCCCCATCCTGATTGCTCTCTCTCTGTCTCTGGGTCACCCAGGCTCCCTCCTCCCTGACCTGACTGATTGGGAATGAGGGATTTGGGCTCAGAGAGAGAGATGGGGAGAGAGAGAAATTAAGAGAAAGAGGGTGAGGGAGAGATATGGAGAGAAACAAGGAGAGAGAGAGGGATGAGAGAAAGAGGGAGAGAGAGGAGGAAGAGAGAGAGAAAGAGGGAGAGATGGAGAGAAAGAGAGAAAGAGATATGGAGAGAGGGAGGGAGAGGAGGGAGAGAAAAAATGAGGAAGAGGGAGAGATATGGAGGGAAACAGGGAGAGAGAGAGAGAGAGAGACAGGAGGAGAATAGCTGTTGGGGTTTAGAGTGTGCTGCCAAGTCATATGACATTCCAGTGGGGGGAACTAGAGGAGGGGGAACCTTGGAAGAGGAGGAGCATGGTTCAGGGGGGATCTTCTTTGGCATCGCACCAGGTCTAAGGAGGGACGGGGTAACCATAACGATCAGTGATGCTGCTGCTGAAGAGAACCAATCAGAACATCAACAAGACAGTCTAGTTTTAATGAACAATACAACCTGCCATCTTTTTTATTATTTTATTGACTTTTTCACGTTTCCAATGTATTGTAATTGGAAGAGAAGAAAAGATAACAAAAAGGCACAAATTCACAGTAAAAGAAACAGAAACGAGGGAGTGAGAGGGGGAGAGAGAGAGAGGGGAAGAGAGAAAGAGAGAGAGAGGGATAGAGGGAGAGAGAGAGATAAGACAAAAACATCAATACTCTGGGGTTCTGAACTCATTATCAATACTCTGGGGTTCTGAACTCATTATCAACAGTCTGGGGTTCTGGACTCATTATCAATACTCTGGGGTTCTGAACTCATTATCAATACTCTGGGGTTCTGGACTCATTATCAATACTCTGGGGTTCTGAACTCATTATCAATACTCTGGGGTTCTGGACTCATTATCAATACTCTGGGGTTCTGGACTCATTATCAACAGTCTGGGGTTCTGGACTCATTATCAATACTCTGGGGTTCTGGACTCATTATCAATACTCTGGGGTTCTGAACTCATTATCAATACTCTGGGGTTCTGGACTCATTATCAATACTCTGTGGTTCTGAACTCATTATCAATACTCTGGGGTTCTGGACTCATTATCAATACTCTGGGGTTCTGGACTCATTATCAATACTCTGAGGTTCTGGACTCATTATCAATACTCTGGGGTTCTGAACTCATTATCAATACTCTGGGGTTCTGGACTCATTATCAATACTCTGTGGTTCTGAACTCATTATCAATACTCTGGGGTTCTGGACTCATTATCAATACTCTGGGGTTCTGGACTCATTATCAATACTCTGAGGTTCTGGACTCATTATCAATACTCTGGGGTTCTGAACTCATTATCAATACTCTGGGGTTCTGAACTCATTATCAATACTCTGGGGTTCTGGACTCATTATCAATACTCTGGGGTTCTGGACTCATTATCAATACTCTGGGGTTCTGAACTCATTATCAATACTCTGGGGTTCTGAACTCATTATCAATACTCTGGGGTTCTGGACTCATTATCAATACTCTGGGGTTCTGAACTCATTATCAACAGTCTGGGGTTCTGAACTCATTATTTATTATGTTTACAAACCCAGGGAACTAACAGGAATATCTATGAGGTCGTCTCTGTCAGCCAACATCTCCCACCAGGTGAAGGGAGTCTTCTGTCCCATAAATACCAGAGCCCAATCCCAAATGGACCCCTAGACCCTACGCCCTACGCCCTATGCACTTGTGGAGATCTGAGAAGATTTTACTTGTATAGGAGGATTTGATTGGTTTAAGAGGATTTGATTGGTTTAAGAGGATTTGATTGGTTTAAGAGGATTTGATTGGTTTAAGAGGATTTGATTGGTTTAAGAGGATTTGACTGGTTTAAGGAGGATTTGATTGGTTTAAGAGGATTTGATTGGTTTAAGAGGATTTGACTGGTTTAAGAAGATTTGATTGGTTTAAGAGGATTTGATTGGTTTAAGAGGATTTGACTGGTTTAAGGAGGATTTGATTTGTTTAAGAAGATTTGATTGGTTTAAGAGGATTTGATTGGTTTAAGAGGATTTGACTGGTTTAAGGAGGATTTGATTGGTTTAAGAGGATTTGATTGGTTTAAGAAAGATGGTGAAACTTCCACCTAACCTGTCAAATCCTCTCAGATCTTCCACATAAGGAGTAGGGTTTAGAGCATAGGGTGTAGGGGTTTAAGGGTCCATTTGGGACTGGGCCCTGTTAGTCCTACAGTAGGTGTTTAACATGTTCGCCAACCACATCATATGATATAACAATCTGCTGCCCGACGGAGCAGTTGATGACGTGGCACACAACCATTGGTTGATGTAATGCAACGTCTGTCGATGTGGTCAGACCATCATCATTGTGTTTCGAACCATCTCAGACCACATCTAGGCCCTCCTCCTTATCCTCGACTACTAGAGTTCCCTACCAAATGGGACCCTATTCTATGTATATAGTAGACTTCCCCTTTAAGTGACAATGTCTGGACTTTCCCTTTTAAGAGACCAGCTCTGGACTTCCCCTTTAATGTGAGAGATGTTAGCGGCTCAGATTATTGACAGAGGTACTACAACATCCAGAACTAAATATATCTATACACCGTCCTGTCAACAAGACGTGGTCCCTGGGAGAGAAGGGAGCAGTGAAGGGAATAGGGGGTAGGGAGTAGGGGGTAGGGGCTAGGGGGTAGGGAGTAGGGAGTAGGGAGTAGGGGCTAGGGGGTAGGGAGTAGGGGCTAGGGGGTAGGGAGTAGGGGCTAGGGGGTAGGGAGTAGGGGGTAGGGGGTAGGGGGTAGGGGCTAGGGGGTAGGGGCTAGGGAGTAGGGGGTAGGGAGTAGGGGGTAGGGAGTAGGGGCTAGGGGGTAGGGAGTAGGGGGTAGGGGGTAGGGGGTAGGGAGTAGGGGGTAGGAAGTAGGGGGTAGGGGGTAGGGGGTAGGGAGTAGAGGCTAGGGGGTAGGGAGTAGGGGCTAGGGGATAGGGGGTAGGGAGTAGGGGCTAGGGGGTAGGGGGTAGGGAGTAGGGGGTAGGGGCTAGGGAGTAGGGGCTAGGGGGTAGGGGGTAGGGAGTAGGGGGTAGGGGCTAGGGGGTAGGGGGTAGGGAGTAGGGGGTAGGGGGTAGGGAGTAGGGGGTAGGGGGTAGGGAGTAGGGGCTAGGGGGTAGGGAGTAGGGGCTAGGGGGTAGGGAGTAGGGGGTAGGGGGTAGGGAGTAGGGGGTAGGGGCTAGGGGGTAGGGAGTAGGGGCTAGGGAGTAGGGGGTAGGGAATAGGGTGTAAGGAGTAGGGGCTAGGGAGTATGGGGTAGGGTGTAAGGAGTAGGGGCTAGGGAGTAGGGGGTAGGGGCTAGGGGGTAGGGAGTAGGGGCTAGGGGGTAGGGAGTAGGGAGTAGGGGCTAGGGGGTAGGGAGTAGGGGCTAGGGGGTAGAGGGTAGGGAGTAGGGAGTAGGGGGTAGGGGCTAGGGGGTAGGGTGTAAGGAGTAGGGGGTAGGGGCTAGGGGGTAGGGAGTAGGGGCTAGGGGGTAGGGAGTAGGGGGTAGGGGCTAGGGGGTAGGGAGTAGGGAGTAGGGGGTAGGGGCTAGGGGGTAGGGAGTAGGGGCTAGGGGGTAGGGAGTAGGGGCTAGGGGGTAGGGAGTAGGGTGTAAGGAGTAGGGGCTAGGGAGTAGGGGGTAGGGTGTAAGGAGTAGGGGCTAGGGAGTAGGGAGTAGGGGCTAGGGAGTAGGGGGTAGGGGCTAGGAGGTAGGGAGTAGGGGGTAGGGAGTAGGGGGTAGGGTGTAAGGAGTAGGGGCTAGGGAGTAGGGGGTAGGGGCTAGGGGGTAGGGAGTAGGGGCTAGGGAGTAGGGGGTAGGGGCTAGGGAGTAGGGGCTAGGGAGTAGGGGGTAGGGCGTAGGGCGTAAGGAATAGGGGCTAGGGAGTAGGGGGTAGGGGCTAGGGAGTAGGGGCTAGGGTGTAGGGGCTAGGGAGTAGGGGCTAGGGAGTAGGGGTTTGGGAGCAGTGTAGGGAGTAGGGTGTAGGGGTTAGGGGCTAGGAAGTAGGGGGTAGGGAGTAGGGTGTAGGGAGTAGGGGGTAGGGGCTAGGGTGTTGGGAGTAGGGAGTAGAGGGGATGGGTGTGCTGTAGGTCTGGCAGGGCAGTATATATATATATGTGTGTGTTCATCTACATTAATTTTATTTACATATACAATATCAGTACATACTGAATATCACACAGAAGACAACCAGAGATGCTCGATGGATGGAGAGATGGACGGAGGGATGGACAGTGTTGATGGAGGAAGATAAGGATATAGAGAAAGAGAAGGATGGAGGAGAGGAGGAGAAGGAAGAGAAAAGGAGGAGAAGAGGAAGATGAGGATGAGGAGGATGAGGGGAGGATGGAAGGAGGAGGAGGAGAAGAGCATCTGGTGAACACTCCTCCTCCCACCGTTCTACTCCCCTCTACCTCCCCCCACTCCCCTCTACCTCCCCTCCCATCCCCCTACCTCCCCCTCCCATCCCCCTACCTCCCCTCTACCTCCCCCTTCCCACCTACCTCCTCCTAAACAGAATAAATACTATAACACAGACAGCTACACCAAACACGCACACACACACACACACACACACACACACACACACACACACACACACACACCACACCGCTACAGGAACCAAACCTAGCCTGGGTTGTGAACGAGAAGGATGGGAGGAGATCGACAATAACAGAAAAAATGAGAAAGAAAGAGAGAGAGAGAAAGGTAGAGTGAGTGGAATTATTGCTATCGCTGGATACAGCAGAGAAAACAGGAGGACACACACTCCAAACAGACGTCTACAACTCCCAGCAACCCTTGCAGTGGACAGGACGGGGGGCATATGATGGTGTGGAGGGGGAGGGATTAGATGAACTTGATTGAGCTCCGACCAAACTGCACCAGGGTGAAGTTTCCACTAGGTACTGATCTAAGATCAGCTTCCCCTCCCCTCAGTCCTAACCTTAACCAGTAGTGGAGTAAATGCTAAACTGATCTAAGATCAGCTGTCTTGCAGGCTCCTAACCAATTCTGCTCCCCCCCCCAAAAATTATTTTTTTGTTGCTGGTCTTTAAAACTTATTTTTTTTGACATAATGTTTCCGAGATCATTTCCTATGACCGAAAAAACATCTTCTGGACATCAGAATAACGATCACTAACCTCGATTTGGATTAAGATTTCTACTTATTAAACGAGTCGGCAGCTGTGGATCTACTGCTCGTTCCGGACCAGGTCCACGGGACCGGAAAGAGGAAGAGAGGCAGACGAGCGGGCTAAATAAACCACCTCTAACAGCTGTTCTATTGTACCAACACTGGAGAACAACCTGGATGAGATCCATTCGAGACTATCCTATCAACAAGACCTGAACAACTGCAAGAAAACAGAAATCCGTTTTTACCTCATTATTACCAGCATGTCACCTCTGAAACCAGAAGTATAAAAACTCTAGACCACCAAAACCTTTACCCCACAGACAGAGACGAGTACAAAGCTCTCCCTCGCCCTCCATTTGGCAAATCCGACTGTAACACTATCCTCCTGATTGCTGCTTACAAGCAAAAATCTCAAACAGGAAGTACCAGTGACGAACTCAACACGGAAGTGGTCCGTATTGTTTCGCTAGCACAGAAATATGTTTCCGGGATTCATCCGATAACATTAAGAAGTTTATCACAACAGTCAGTGGCTTCATTAATAAGTGCATCGACAACGTCGATCCCCACAGTGACCGTGCGTACATATCCCAACCAGAAGCCATGGATTAAAGGCAACATCCACACTGAGCTAAAGGCTAGAGCTGCAACTCTTAAGGAGCGGAACACTGATCCACACGCTAATAACAAATACCGCAAGTATCTTAACTGACATTTTCAACCTCTCCCAGTCTGTAATACCAACATTCGAGCAGAGCACCATAGTCCTTGTGCCCAAGAACGCCAAAGTAACCTGTCTAAAATGACTATCGTCCACTTGCACTCAATGTAGCCATGAAATGCTTTAAAAGACTGGTCATTGCTCACATCAACACCTTAATCCCAGATACCCTGGACCCACTCCAATTCGCATACCACCCCAACAGAGCCACAAATTATGCAATATCTATTGCAATCCACACTGCCCTTTACCACCTGGAAGACCACCTATGTGAGAATCTATTAATTTACTACAGCTCAGCATTCAACACCATAGTGCCCTCCAAACTCATCACTTAGCTCAGGACCCTGGGACTGAACACCTCCCTCTGCAAGTGGATCCTGGACTTCCTGACGGGCCACCCCCAGGTGGTGAGGGTAGGCAACAACACATCCACCACGCTGACCCTCAACACGGGGACCCCTCAGGGGTGCGTTCTTAGTCCCTTCCTGTACTCCCTGTTCACCCACCATCATTAGGTTTACTGACGACTCGACGGTGGTTGGCCTGATCACCGATGACGATGAGACAGCCTATAAGGAAGAGGTCAGAGAGCTGGCCAGTGTGGTGTCAGGATAACAACCTCTCCCCCAACGTCAACAAGATAAAGGAGCTGATCGTGGATTACAGGAAACAGAGGGCCGAGCATGCCCCCATCCACATCGACAGGGGGGTGTAGTGGAGCGAGTCGAGTGTTTAAAGTTCCTCTGCGTCCACATCAATAAGGAATTATCACACACACCAACACAGTCGTGAAGAGAGCATGACAACGCCTCTCCCCTCAGGAAGGAGATCTGGCATGGGTCCTCAGATCCTCAAAAAGGTTCTACAGCTGCACCATCGAGAGCATCCTAACTGGCTGCTTCACCGCTTGGTATGGCAACTGCTCGGCCTCTGACTGTAAGACGCTACAGAGGGTAGTGCGTACGGCCCAGTACATCCCTGGGGCCAAGCTTCCAACCATCCAGGACCTCTATACCAGGCGGTGTCAGAGGAAGGCCCTAAAAATTGTCAAAGACTCCAGCCACCCCAGTCATAGACTGTTCTCTCTGCTACCGCGTGGCAAGCGGTACCGATGGAGCAAGTCTGGAACCAAACAGGACCCCGAACAGCTTCTACCTCCAAGGCATAAGACTGATAAATAGTTAGATAAATAGTTACCCGGATTGATCTGCATTGATCCTTATTGCGCTCACTTTGTTTGGACTCATCACATACACTGCTGCTATGGTTTATTATCTATCCTGTTGCTTAGTCACTTTATCCCTACCTATATGTACATATCTACCTCAATTACATCGTACCCCTGCACATCGACTCGGTGGAAAAAAATACCCAATTGTCATACTTGAGTAAAAGTAAAGATACCTTAATAGAAAATGACTGAAGTAAAAGTGAAAGTCACCCATTAAAATACTACTTGAGTAAAAGTCTTAAAGTGTTTGGTTTTAAATATACTTAATTATCAAAAATAAATGTAATCGATAAAATATACTTAAGTATCAAAAGTAAAAGTATAAATATTTTCTCATTCTTCATATTAAGCAAACCAGACGGCAGGGTTTTCTTGTTTTAAAAAATGTACGGACAGTCAGGGGCACATTTCCAACACTCAGACATAATTTGCAAACAAAGCATTTGTGTTTAGTGAGTCTGCCAGATCAGATGCAATAGAGATGACCAGGGATTTTCTCTTTAAATGCGTGAATTAGATCATTTTCCTGTCCTGCTAAGCATTCAAAATGTAACGAGTACTTTTAGGTGTCAGGGGAAAATGTATGGAGTAAAAAGTACATTATTTTCTTTAGGAATGTAGTGAAGTAAAAGTAAAAGTTGTCAAAAAATATAAATAGTACATTAAAGTACAGATAACCCAAAAAAAACTACTTATGTAGTACTTTAAAGTATTTTTACTTAAGTACTTTATACCATTGGGTACCCCGTGTATATAGCCAAGTTATCGTTACTCATTGTGTATTTATTCATTGTGTTATTATCTTTCTATTATTTAAAAATGTTTCTCTCTACATTGTTGTGAAGGGCCCGTCAGAAAGCATTTCACTGTTAGTCTACACCTGTTGTTTACCAAGCATGTGACAAATAAAGTTTTATTGGATTTGAACCTGCAAAACTGACCCAAGATCAGCTTATAGGGGACAACTTCACCCTCCACCTACCGCAGGCCAGGTAGGCATCGCTTCTCCCTTTTGAACCATTCTATTGGCCATGAGGTATATAAGGTCCGCCTACCTGGCACTTTTTTTTTTTTTTTTTTTTTTTTTTTTAGCCACAATCTATTAGTTGTTTTAATGGTTGAAATGAAGAAGAGGGGAATTAAAAACAACGTGATTGGAGGATGGAAGAGGAGGTGTGGTGATCAACCAATCAGAAGACAGGATGACCCATAGAAAACAAACAATCATTTAAAACAACGAGATCAAAACAACACTGATCAGAATACAGCCTTGGTCCTGAAAGAAACGGTCAACCTTTAAAATACAGACGAACTGATGCTTTAAAAACCCTGTTTATATTATAATACATCTCAACACTCACAGCTGGGCCTTATTGCCCCATACACTATATATAGTGGATATGTACACTAGGACTGACTGTCTGTCTTAATAGCAGACTGTACCAATCTAGGGAGGGAGGGACCAGGGGGGGGGGGGGGGGGGGGGGGGGCAGAGAAGCTCTGTTGACAGAGAGAGAGGAAGAGGAGGAAGAAGAGGAGCATTGAATCCGTTGGTGTC
>NC_138301.1:123943012-123958012 GCF_965601325.2 Salmo salar | reverse complement strand
AAACTAACATATATATTCTATACTACCAGATATATTCTACATAACAGGTATATTCTATATAACAGATATATTCTATACTAACATGTATATTCTATATAACAGGTATATTCTATATAACAGATATATTCCATACTACCAGATATATTCTATATAACAGGTATATTCTATTTAACAGGTCTATTCTATACTAACAGGTATATTCTTTACTAACAGATATATTCTATATAACAGATATATTCTACATAACAGGTATTTTCTATATAACAGATATATTCTATATAACAGATATATTCTATATAACAGATATATTCTATATAACAGGTATATTCTATATAACAGGTATATTCTATATAACAGATATCTTCTATACTAACAGATATATTCTATACTAACAGATATATTCTATATAACAGATATATTCTATACTAACAGATATATTCTATATAACAGGTATATTCTATACTAACAGATATATTCTATATAACAGGTATATTCTATACTAACAGATATATTCTATATAACAGGTATATTCTATATAACAGATATATTCTATATAACAGGTATATTCTATACTAACAGATATATTCTATATAACAGATATCTTCTATATAACAGATATATTCTATATAACAGGTATATTCTATATAACAGGTATATTCTATATAACAGATATATTCTATATAACAGATATATTCTATATAACAGGTATATTCTATACTAAGAGATATATTGTATATAACATATATATTCTATACTAACAGATATATTCTGTATAACAGGTATATTCTATATAACAGATATATTCTATACTAACAGATATATTCTATACTAACAGATATATTCTATATAACAGATATATTCTATACTAACAGATATATTCTATATAACAGGTATATTCTATACTAACAGATATATTCTATACTAACAGATATATTCTATATAACAGATATCTTCTATATAACAGATATATTCTATATAACAGGTATATTCTATATAACAGGTATATTCTATATATCAGATATATTCTATATAACAGATATATTCTATATAACAGGTATATTCTATACTAAGAGATATATTGTATATAACATATATATTCTATACTAACAGATATATTCTGTATAACAGGTATATTCTATATAACAGGTATATTCTATATAACAGATATATTCTATACTAACAGATATATTCTATACTAACAGATATATTCTATATAACAGATATATTCTATACTAACAGATATATTCTATATAACAGGTATATTCTATACTAACAGATATATTCTATACTAACAGATATATTCTCTATAACAGGTATATTCTATACTAACAGATATATTCTATATAACAGGTATATTCTATATAACAGATATATTCTATATAACAGGTATATTCTATACTAACAGATATATTCTATATAACAGATATATTCTATATAACAGATATATTCTATATAACAGGTATATTCTATATAACAGGTATATTCTATATAACAGATATATTCTATATAACAGATATATTCTGTATAACAGGTATATTCTATACTAAGAGATATATTCTATATAACATATATATTCTATACTAACAGATATATTCTATATAACAGATATATTCTATACTACCAGATATATTCTATATGACAGGTATATTCTATATAACAGATATATTCTATACTAACAGATATATTCTATACTAACAGATATATTCTATATAACAGATATATTCTATACTAACAGGTATATTCTTTATAACAGATATATTCTATATAACAGATATATTCTATATAATAGATATATTCTATACTAACAGATATATTCTATACTACCAGATATATTCTATACTAACAGGTATATTCTATATAACAGATATATTCTATATAGCAGATATATTCTATACTAACAGATATATTCTATATAACAGGTATATTCTATACTAACAGATATATTCTATATAACAGGTATATTCTATATAACAGATATATTTTATATAACAGGTATATTCTATACAACAGATATATTCTATATAACAGATATATTCTATATAACAGGTATATTCTATACTAACAGATATATTCTATACAACATATATATTCTATACTGACAGATATATTCTATATAACAGATATATTCTATACTACCAGATATATACTAAACTAACATATATATTCTATACTACCAGATATATTCTACATAACAGGTATATTCTATATAACCGATATATTCTATACTAACATGTATATTCTATATAACAGGTATATTCTATATAACAGATATATTCTATACTACCAGATATATTCTATATAACAGGTATATTCTATTTAACAGGTCTATTCTATACTAACAGGTATATTCTTTACTAACAGATATATTCTATATAACAGATATATTCTATATAACAGATATATTCTATATAACAGATATATTCTATATAACAGATATATTCTATATAACAGATATATTCTATATAACAGGTATATTCTATATAACAGGTATATTCTATATAACAGATATATTCTATACTAACAGATATATTCTATACTAACAGATATATTCTATATAACAGATATATTCTATACTAACAGATATATTCTATATAACAGGTATATTCTATACTAACAGATATATTCTATATAACAGGTATATTCTATACTAACAGATATATTCTATATAACAGGTATATTCTATATAACAGATATATTCTATATAACAGGTATATTCTATACTAACAGATATCTTCTATATAACAGATATCTTCTATATAACAGATATATTCTATATAACAGGTATATTCTATATAACAGGTATATTCTATATAACAGATATATTCTATATAACAGATATATTCTATATAACAGGTATATTCTATACTAAGAGATATATTGTATATAACATATATATTCTATACTAACAGATATATTCTATATAACAGGTATATTCTATATAACAGGTATATTCTATATAACAGATATATTCTATACTAACAGATATATTCTATACTAACAGATATATTCTATATAACAGATATATTCTATACTAACAGATATATTCTATATAACAGGTATATTCTATACTAACAGATATATTCTATACTAACAGATATATTCTATATAACAGGTATATTCTATACTAACAGATATATTCTATATAACAGGTATATTCTATATAACAGATATATTCTATATAACAGGTATATTCTATACTAACAGATATATTCTATATAACAGATATATTCTATATAACAGGTATATTCTATATAACAGGTATATTCTATATAACAGATATATTCTATATAACAGATATATTCTATATAACAGGTATATTCTATACTAAGAGATATATTCTATATAACATATATATTCTATACTAACAGATATATTCTATATAACAGATATATTCTATACTACCAGATATATTCTATATAACAGGTATATTCTATATAACAGATATATTCTATACTAACAGATATATTCTATACTAACAGATATATTCTATATAACAGATATATTCTATACTAACAGGTATATTCTATATAACAGATATATTCGATATAACAGATATATTCTATACTAACAGATATATTCTATACTACCAGATATATTCTATACTAACAGGTATATTCCATATAACAGATATATTCTATATAGCAGATATATTCTATACTAACAGGTATATTCTATACTAACAGATATATACTATACTAACAGGTATATTCTATACTAACAGATATATTCTATACCAACAGGTATATCAGATATATGGTACTGTGTTGTTTGGTACTGTGTTGTTTGGTACTGTGTTGTTTGGTGCTGTGTTGTTTGGTACTGTGTTGTTTGGTACTGTGTTGTTTGGTACTGTGTTGTTTGGTGCTGTGTTGTTTGGTACTCTGTTGTTTGGTACGGTGTTGTTTGGTACTGTGCTGTTTGGTGCTGTGTTGTTTGGTACTGTGTTGTCTGGTGCTGTGTTGTTTGGTGCTGTGTTGTTTGGTACTCTGTTGTTTGGTACGGTGTTGTTTGGTACTGTGCTGTTTGGTGCTGTGTTGTCTGGTACTGTGTTGTTTGGTACTCTGTTGTTTGGTACTCTGTTGTTTGGTACGGTGTTGTTTGGTGCTGTGTTGTTTGGTACTCTGTTGTTTGGTACGGTGTTGTTTGGTACTGTGTTGTTTGGTGCTGTGTTGTTTGGTACTGTGTTGTCTGGTGCTGTGTTGTTTGGTGCTGTGTTGTTTGGTACTCTGTTGTTTGGTACTGTGTTGTTCGGTACTGTGTTGTTTGGTGCTGTGTTGTTTAGTACTGTGTTGTTTGGTACTGTGTTGTTTAGTACTGTGTTGTTTAGTACTGTGTTGTTTGGTGCTGTGTTGTTCGGTACTGTGTTGTTCGGTGCTGTGTTGTTTAGTACTGTGTTGTTTGGTACTGTGTTGTTTGGTGCTGTGTTGTTCGGTACTGTGTTGTCTGGTACTGTGTTGTTTGATGCTGTGTTGTTTGGTACTGTGTTGTTTATACTGTGTTGTTTGGTACTGTGTTGTTTGATGCTGTATTGTTTAGTGCTGTGTTGTTCGGTACTGTGTTGTCTGGTACTGTGTTGTTTGATGCTGTGTTGTTTGGTACTGTGTTGTTTATACTGTGTTGTTTGGTACTGTGTTGTTTGGTGCTGTGTTGTTCGGTACTGTGTCTGGTGCTGTGTTGTCTGGTACTGTGTTGTTTAGTACTGTGTTGTTTGGTACTGTGTTGTTTAGTACTGTGTTGTTTGGTGCTGTATTGTTTAGTACTGTGTTGTTTGGTACTGTGTTGTTTGGTACTGTGTTGTTTGGTGCTGTATTGTTTAGTACTGTGTTGTTTGGTACTGTGTTGTTTGGTACTGTATTGTTTGGTACTGTATTGTTTGGTACTGTGTTGTTTGGTACTGTGTTGTTTGGTACTGTGTTGTTTATACTGTGTTGTTTGGTACTGTGTTGTTTGGTGCTGTGTTGTTTATACTGTGTTGTTTATACTGTATTGTTTGGTGCTGTGTTGTTTATACTGTGTTGTTTGGTACTGTGTTGTTTATACTGTGTTGTTTGGTACTGTGTTGTTTGGTGCTGTGTTGTTCGGTACTGTGTCTGGTGCTGTGTTGTCTGGTACTGTGTTGTTTAGTACTGTGTTGTTTGGTACTGTGTTGTTTAGTACTGTGTTGTTTGGTGCTGTATTGTTTAGTACTGTGTTGTTTGGTACTGTGTTGTTTGGTACTGTGTTGTTTGGTGCTGTATTGTTTAGTACTGTGTTGTTTGGTACTGTGTTGTTTGGTACTGTATTGTTTGGTACTGTATTGTTTGGTACTGTGTTGTTTGGTACTGTGTTGTTTGGTACTGTGTTGTTTATACTGTGTTGTTTGGTACTGTGTTGTTTGGTGCTGTGTTGTTCGGTACTGTGTCTGGTGCTGTGTTGTCTGGTACTGTGTTGTTTAGTACTGTGTTGTTTGGTACTGTGTTGTTTAGTACTGTGTTGTTTGGTGCTGTATTGTTTAGTACTGTGTTGTTTGGTACTGTGTTGTTTGGTACTGTGTTGTTTGGTGCTGTATTGTTTAGTACTGTGTTGTTTGGTACTGTGTTGTTTGGTACTGTATTGTTTGGTACTGTGTTGTTTGGTACTGTGTTGTTTGGTACTGTGTTGTTTATACTGTGTTGTTTGGTACTGTGTTGTTTGGTGCTGTGTTGTTTATACTGTGTTGTTTATACTGTATTGTTTGGTGCTGTGTTGTTTATACTGTGTTGTTTGGTACTGTATTGTTTAGTACTGTGTTGTTTATACTGTGTTGTTTAGTACTGTGTTGTTCGGTACTGTGTTGTTCCATCAGAGAACTACTGTTAGCGCAGATTCAAATCTCTTGTGGATATTAGGGTTGGGTGAAGCCCACCTTCTTTCTTTCCTGATTTATGTACCCGTAAAACATCGCCCCCTATTGGCCAACCCCCAAATAAACATTTGAAAAAGCTAAATTACCGTTGAGCTACAGTATGTAACGCAAACTCTGATGGACCAGTGACCGTCTGACCAGGAACAAGGATGTCTTACCGTAGTGAGTTTGGTTATAGAACTACATCATGATGGATAGAAGCAGTCTACAGTCTTCCCAACTGGAAAATAAACCAGGAGCCGCTGCGTACACACATCCATACCCACACATCTAGGCTTTTGATAGGCCCTTAGTGAAATTTGGCTGAGAGTTTCCTTTTACGGGGAGTGGAGACTTGGCTAGTCGCGTTAGCATCTTTTCTCATACATCTACCCACAGAACCTAACGGAGCATTGATGCAAGATATTTTAGTTCTGGGTTTCTGAGATTAGTTAGAATGTGTTTACCAGCAGCAGTGTCTGTCTGTCTGTCTGCCTCATGCCTCATCAGTCCTCCAGAGCCACCATGCCTTTCACTGGATCCTTCACCCTCATCTAGAGAGAGAGAGGGGGGGAGAGAGAAAGAAAGAGAGAGAGAGAGAGAGAGGGGGGGGGGAAGAAACAGAGAGAGAGAGAGAGAGAGAGAGAGAGAGGGGGGGGGGAGAGAGAGAGGGGGGAGAGAGAGGGGAGTGAGAGAGAGAGAGAGAGGGGAGAGAAAAAGAAACAGAGAGAGAGAGAGAGAGAGAGAGGGGGGGGAGAGAGAGAGAGAGAGGGGGAGAGAGAAAGAGGGGGGAGAGAGAGAATGAGAGAGGGGGAGAGAAAGAGGGGGAGAGAGAGAATGAGAGAGGGGGAGAGAGAGAGAGAGAGAGAGAGAGAGGGGGAGAAAGAGAGACAGAAAGAGGGGGAGAGAAAGAGAGAGAGAGGGGGGAGAAATAGAGAGAGAGACAGAGAGAGAAAGAGAGAGAGGGGGGGAGAGACAGAGAGAGAGAGGGGAGAGAGAGGAATGCATGAGGAGCGGTTACATCACTGACCTGTGAGTACTTAGTGGAGCACACACACACACACACACACACACACACACACACACACACACACACACACACACACACACACACACACACACACACACACACACGCACAAAGGCATGAATGGCCCTGCTTGTGCTTTGCTGCATCTTTTGTGTCTCTCTCTCTCAGATGGCTGGTTACATATTTCAGTCTGTTATTCAGATGTGAGATGATTAACCCTTCACTTACTGTAAGTACTGTTAACCCAGTTTAATGTTAACCCAGTTTAATGTTAACCCAGTTTAATGTTAACCCAGTTTAATGTTAACCCAGTTTAATATTAACTCAGTATAATGTTAACTCAGTTTAATATTAACTCAGTATAATATTAACTCAGTTTAATGTTAACCCAGTTTAATGTTAACCCAGTTTAATGTTAACCCAGTTTAATGTCAACCCAGTTTAATGTCAACCCAGTTGAATGTCAACCCAGTTTAATGTTAACCCAGTTTAATGTTAAGCCAGTTTAATGTCAACCCAGTTTAATGTTAACCCAGTTTAATGTTAAGCCAGTTTAATGTCAACCCAGTTTAATGTTAACCCAGTTTAATGTTAACCCAGTTTAATGTTAACCCAGTTTAATATTAACCCAGTATAATGTTAACTCAGTTTAATATTAACTCAGCATAATATTAACTCAGTTTAATGTTAACCCAGTTTAATGTTAACCCAGTTTAATGTCAACCCAGTTTAATGTCAACCCAGTTTAATGTCAACCCAGTTTAATGTCAACCCAGTTTAATGTTAAGCCAGTTTAATGTCAACCCAGTTTAATGTTAACCCAGTTTAATGTTAACCCAGTTTAATGTTAACTCAGTTTAATGTTAACCCAGTTTAATGTTAACCCAGTTTAATGTTAACCCAGTATAATGTTAACCCAGTTTAATGTTAACCCAGTTTAATGTTAACCCAGTATAATGTTAACCCAGTTTAATGTTAACCCAGTTTAATGTTAACCCAGTTTAATGTTAACTCAGTTTAATATATATATAACTTAGTTTAATGTTAACCCAGTTTAATGTTAACCCAGTTTAATGTTAACCCAGTTTAATGTTAACCCAGTATAATGTCAACCCAGTATAATGTCAACCCAGTATAATGTTAACCCAGTTTAATATTAACCCAGTTTAATGTTAACCCAGTTTAATGTTAACCCAGTTTAATGTTAACCCAGTTTAATGTTAACTCAGTTTAATGTTAACCCAGTTTAATGTTAACCCAGTTTATTGTTAACCCAGTTTAATGTTAACCCAGTTTAATGTTAACCCAGTATAATGTTAACCCAGTTTATTGTTAACCCAGTTTAATGTTAACCCAGTTTAATGTTAACCCAGTTTAACCCTTATAGTTTCTATTTGACACACTAGAAGCTCACAACTGTATACAGATGCCGTATCTTAATTTGAGACAGTTTGCTACAGCAGGATAATAATCCTGCAGCAACAAGAAATGTGAACTGTTATATGGATTATAATCGGTGGACATTGTTTTGTAGGGGTTGATGACTTTTTCATGAGGGCAAATCAAGTCTGAAAAGTTAAAATTGAAATTTCAAAGTTTTGAAGCCTTTTTTTTTAAACCTTGAATACACAAAGTGTGCATTTCCTGCAGAATAACCCCTGCAACAACAGGATGATCAAATTAAGATATGGCATCTGTAGATAAAACCCATATTTTCCCATAGAAACATCTACAGGGGTCTCCTCTTCTCCTCTCCTCACCTCGTCCAGTTCTTTGCGCGTGTCGTCCTCCATCCGACGGATGTCTTCCATGGTGAGTTCGATCCACTTGTCGATCCAGCAGAACAGCTGACGGTGGAAATTGGTAAACAGACGCTTCTCTTGCTGAGAGGGAAGGAGGGACGGAGAGCAAAGAGAGAGAGATATAAAGGAGACATACTAGTTGATATGTCTTTGTTACATGTCAAGGAATAACGTAATAATATAATGTCGATTAAGACAGCCCCCCCCCCCCCCCCTCTTGATTCAGAGGGGTTGGGTTGAATGCGGAAAACAATTTTCAGATTAATGCATTCAGTTGAACAACTGACTAGGTATCCCCCCCCCCCCTTTCCCTTTCCCTAATCTGGAAAAACCAGCAGGAAATGATTTATCCCCTGCAACTCCCCGCCTGGCCAATAGAGGTCAGAGCAAACAACATGTACAGCACAGACATGGAGAGACGGGCTGAATCAGTATAGACATGGAGACTGGGGCTGAATCAGCATAGACATGGAGACTGGGGTTTAATCAGTATAGACATGGAGACTGGGGTTTAATCAGTATAGACATGGAGACTGGGGTTTAATCAGTATAGACATGGAGACTGGGTTTAATCAGTATAGACATGGAGACTGGGGTTTAATCAGTATAGACATGGAGACTGGGGCTGAATCAGCATAGACATGGAGACTGGGGTTTAATCAGTATAGACATGGAGACTGGGGTTTAATCAGTATAGACATGGAGACTGGGGTTTAATCAGTATAGACATGGAGACTGGGGTTTAATCAGCATAGACATGGAGACTGGGGCTGAATCAGCATAGACATGGAGACTGGGGTTTAATCAGCATAGACATGGAGACTGGGGCTGAATCAGCATAGACATGGAGACTGGGGTTTAATCAGTATAGACATGGAGACTGGGGTTTAATCAGCATAGACATGGAGACTGGGGTTTAATCAGTATAGACATGGAGACTGGGGTTTAATCAGCATAGACATGGAGACTGGGGTTTAATCAGCATAGACATGGAGACTGGGGTTTAATCAGTATAGACATGGAGACTGGGGTTTAATCAGCATAGACATGGAGACTGGGGCTGAATCAGCATAGACATGGAGACTGGGGTTTAATCAGTCATAGACATGGAGACTGGGGCTGAATCAGCATAGACATGGAGACTGGGGTTTAATCAGTATAGACATGGAGACTGGGGTTTAATCAGTATAGACATGGAGACTGGGGTTTAATCAGTATAGACATGGAGACTGGGGTTTAATCAGTATAGACATGGAGACTGGGGTTTAATCAGTATAGACATGGAGACTGGGTTTAATCAGTATAGACATGGAGACTGGGGTTTAATCAGTATAGACATGGAGACTGGGGTTTAATCAGTATAGACATGGAGACTGGGGTTGAATCAGTATAGACATGGAGACTGGGGTTTAATCAGTATAGACATGGAGACTGGGGTTTAATCAGTATAGACATGGAGACTGGGTTTAATCAGCATAGACATGGAGACTGGGTTTAATCAGCATAGACATGGAGACTGGGTTTAATCAGTATAGACATGGAGACTGGGGTTTAATCAGTATAGACATGGAGACTGGGTTTAATCAGCATAGACATGGAGACTGGGTTTAATCAGCATAGACATGGAGACTGGGTTTAATCAGTATAGACATGGAGACTGGGTTTAATCAGTATAGACATGGAGACTTGGGCTGAATCATGGAGACTGGGGTTTAATCAGTATAGACATGGAGACTGGGTTTAATCAGTATAGACATGGAGACTGGGTTTAATCAGTATAGACATGGAGACTGGGGTTTAATCACTATAGACATGAAGACTGGGGCTGAATCATGGAGACTGGGTTTAATCAGTATAGACATGGAGACTGGGGTTTAATCAGTATAGACATGGAGACTGGGGTTTAATCATGGAGACTGGGGCTGAATCAGTATAGACATGGAGACTGGGGCTGAATCATGGAGACTGGGGCTGAATCAGTATAGACATGGAGACTGAGCGAGTGCTCTCGTTTGGCCAATGAGAATACAGCCTGGTTCTCTGTGCGTGTCTCATGGCTTTTATCCAGTCACCATCACAACTTTTATACTTCTCACCCTTCCTCACCCTTCCTCACCCCTCATCACTCCTCCCCCTCATCACCCCTCCTCACTCCTCCTCACTCCTCCTCTCCCCTCCTCACTCCTCCTCTCCTCACCTCTCCTCACCCCTCCTCACCCCTCCTCACCCCTCATCACCCCTCTCTCTCTCCTCACCCCTCCTCTCCTCACCTCTCCTCACCCCCTCCTCACCCTCTCCTCATCCCTCCTCACCCCTCCTCACCCTCACCTCTCCTCCCCCTCCTCACCCTCTCCTCTCCTCACCTCTCCTCTCCCCTCCTGCCCCTCCTCCCCCCTCCTCTCCCCTCCTCACCTCTCCTCACCCTCTCCTCTCACCCTCTCCTCTCCCCTCCTCCCCCTCCTCACCTCTCCTCACCCCTCTCCCTCTCCCCTCCTCACCCCTCCTCTCCTCCCCTCTCCTCTCCCCTCCTCACCCTCCTCTCCTCTCACCTCTCCCCTCCTCCCCTCCTCTCCTCTCCTCACCCCTCCTCATCCCTCTCCCCTCCTCACCCCTCCCCTCCTCACCTCCTCCTCACCCTCTCCTCACCCTCCTCTCCTCCTCCTCTCACCCCTCCTCTCCTCATCCTCTCCTCCTCACTCACCTTCTCCTCACCTCTCCCCTCCTCACCTCTCTCCTCCTCATCCCTCCTCTCCTCACCCCTCTTCACCTCTCCCCTCCTCACCCCTCCTCTCCTCACCTCTGCTCGCCAAGTGTGTGTGTGTCTCAGGGCCCTGGCTGTTCGGTGCTGTAACTCCACCTCTCCTCTCCTCTGTCGGGACACAGTAAATTATTCAACCACTCAGAGAGAGGAGGAGAAGAGAGAGAGAGGGAGAGGCGAGAGAAGATCCCTCGTAAGTCCCAGCCTCTCAGCACGTCTTGTTATGACAAAGGTCATAAGTCTGTGTATGCGCGCATGTGTGTGTACGACCTGTACGACAGTAGGGGTATGCCTGTGTGTGTACTACCTGTATGACAGTAGGGGTATGCCTGTGTGTGTGTACTACCTGTATGACAGTAGGGGTATGCCTGTGTGTGTGTGTGTCTACCTGTATGACAGTAGGGGTATGCCTGTGTGTGTGTGTGTGTGTGTACTACCTGTATGACAGTAGGTGTATGCCTGTGTGTGTGTGTGTGTGTACTACCTGTATGACAGTAGGGGTATGCCTGTGTGTGTGTGTACTACCTGTATGACAGTAGGGGTATGCCTGTGTGTGTGTGCTACCTGTATGACAGTAGGGGTATGCCTGTGTGTGTACGACCTGTATGACAGTAGGGGTATGCCTGTGTGTGTGTGTGTTACCTGTATGACAGTAGGGGTATGCCTGTGTGTGTGTGTGTGTGTGTACTACCTGTATGACAGTAGGTGTATGCCTGTGTGTGTGTGTGTCTACCTGTATGACAGTAGGGGTATGCCTGTGTGTGTGTGTACTACCTGTATGACAGTAGGGGTATGCCTGTGTGTCTACCTGTATGACAGTAGGGGTATGCCTGTGTGTGTGTTACCTGTATGACAGTAGGGGTATGCCTGTGTGTGTGTGTACTACCTGTATGACAGTAGGGGTATGCCTGTGTGTGTGTGTACTACCTGTATGACAGTAGGGGTATGCCTGTGTGTGTGTGTGTACTACCTGTATGACAGTAGGGGTATGCCTGTGTGTGTGTGTGTGCTACCTGTATGACAGTAGGTGTATGCCTGTGTGTGTGTGTGTACTACCTGTATGACAGTAGGGGTATGCCTGTGTGTGTGTGTGTGTGCTACCTGTATGACAGTAGGGGTATGCCTGTGTGTGTGTGTTACCTGTATGACAGTAGGTGTATGCCTGTGTGTGTGTGTGTGTGTGTGCTACCTGTATGACAGTAGGGGTATGCCTGTGTGTGTGTGTACTACCTGTATGACAGTAGGGGTATGCCTGTGTGTGTGTGTACTACCTGTATGACAGTAGGGGTATGCCTGTGTGTGTGTGTTACCTGTATGACAGTAGGGGTATGCCTGTGTGTGTGTGTGTGTGTGCTACCTGTATGACAGTAGGGGTATGCCTGTGTGTGTGTGACTACCTGTATGACAGTAGGGGTATGCCTGTGTGTGTACGACCTGTATGACAGTAGGGGTATGCCTGTGTGTCTGTGTTACCTGTATGACAGTAGGGGTATGCCTGTGTGTGTGTTACCTGTATGACAGTAGGGGTATGCCTGTGTGTGTGTGTGTGTGTGTGTGACTCTGTATGACAGTAGGGGTATGCCTGTGTGTGTGTGTTACCTGTATGACAGTAGGGGTATGCCTGTGTGTGTACGACCTGTATGACAGTAGGGGTATGCCTGTGTGTGTGTGTGTGTGTGTACTACCTGTATGACAGTAGGTGTATGCCTGTGTGTGTGTGTGTACTACCTGTATGACAGTAGGGGTATGCCTGTGTGTGTGTGTGTGTTACCTGTATGACAGTAGGGGTATGCGTGTGTGTGTGTGTGTGTGTGTGTGTGTGTGTGTGTGTGTGTGTGTGTGTGTGTGTGTGTGTGTGTGTGTGGTGTGTGTGTTTGTGTGTGTGTGTGTGTGTGGTGTGTGTGTGTGTGTGTGTGTGTGTGTGTGGTGTGTGTGTGTGTACTACCTGTATGACAGTAGGGGTATGCCTGTGTGTGTGTGTGTACCTGTATGACAGTAGGGGTATGCCTGTGTGTGTGTGTGTGTGTGTGTGTGTGTGTGTGTGTGTGTGTGTGTGTGCTACCTGTATGACAGTAGGGGTGTGTGTGTGTGTGTGTACTACCTGTGTGACAGTAGGGGTATGCCTGTGTGTGTGTGTGTGTGTGTGTGTGTGTGTGTGTGTGTGTGTGTGTGTGTGTGTGTGTGTTTGTGTGTGTGGTGTGTGTGTGTGTACTACCTGTATGACAGTAGGTGTATGCCTGTGTGTGTACTACCTGTGTGACAGTAGGGGTATGCCTGTGTGTGTGTGTGTGTGTGTGTGTGTGTGTGTGTGTGTGTGTGTGTGTGTGTGTGTGTGTGTGTGCTACCTGTATGACAGTAGGTGTATGCCTGTGTGTGTACTACCTGTATGACAGTAGGGGTATGCCTGTGTGTGTGTGTACTACCTGTATGACAGTAGGGGTATGCCTGTGTGTGTGTGTGTACTACCTGTATGACAGTAGGGGTATGCCTGTGTGTGTGTGTGTACTACCTGTATGACAGTAGGTGTATGCCTGTGTGTGTACTACCTGTATGACAGTAGGGGTATGCCTGTGTGTGTGTGTACTACCTGTATGACAGTAGGGGTATGCCTGTGTGTGTGTGTTCTACCTGTATGACAGTAGGGGTATGCCTGTGTGTGTGTGTACTACCTGTATGACAGTAGGGGTATGCCTGTGTGTGTGTGTACTACCTGTATGACAGTAGGTGTATGCCTGTGTGTGTGTGTTGTGCCTGTATGACAGTAGGGGTATGCCTGTGTGTGTGTGTACTTGTATGACAGTAGGGGTATGCCTGTGTGTGTGTGTTACCTGTATGACAGTAGGGGTATGCCTGTGTGTACTACCTGTATGACAGTAGGGGTATGCCTGTGTGTGTGTGTTACCTGTATGCAGTAGGGGTATGCCTGTGTGTGTGTGTTGTGCCTGTGTGTGTGGTGTGTGTGTGTGTGTGTGTTCTACCTGTATGACAGTAGGGGTATGCCTGTGTGTGTGTGTTCTACCTGTATGACAGTAGGTGTATGCCTGTGTGTGTGTGTACTACCTGTATGACAGTAGGGGTATGCCTGTGTGTGTGTGTTACCTGTATGACAGTAGGGGTATGCCTGTGTGTGTGTGTGTGTGTGTGTGTGTGTGTGTGTGTGTGTGTGTGTGTGTGTGTGTGTGTGTGTGTGTGTGTGTGTGTACTACCTGTATGACAGTAGGGGTATGCCTGTGTGTTACCTGTATGACAGTAGGGGTATGCCTGTGTGTTACCTGTATGACAGTAGGGGTATGCCTGTGTGTCTGTGTCTACCTGTATGACAGTAGGGGTATGCCTGTGTGTCTGTGTTACCTGTATGACAGTAGGGGTATGCCTGTGTGTCTGTGTTACCTGTATGACAGTAGGGGTATGCCTGTGTGTGTGTACTACCTGTATGACAGTAGGGGTATGCCTGTGTGTGTGTGTGTGTGTGTTACCTGTATGACAGTAGGGGTATGCCTGTGTGTGTGTACTACCTGTATGACAGTAGGGGTATGCCTGTGTGTGTGT
>NC_138301.1:123910512-123930512 GCF_965601325.2 Salmo salar | reverse complement strand
TGTGTTATTACAGCTGACCCACCTGGTACTGGAGGGAGGAGATGTTGTGTTATTACAGCTGACCCACCTGGTACTAAAGGGGGGAGATGTTGTGTTATTACAGCTGACCCACCTGGTACTGGAGGGAGGACATGTTGTGTTATTACAGCTGACCCACCTGGTACTGGAGGGAGGAGATGTGTTAGTACAGCTGACCCACCTGGTACTGGAGGGAGGACATGTTGTGTTATTACAGCTGACCCACCTGGTACTGGAGGGAGGAGATGTGTTAGTACAGCTGACCCACCTGGTACTGGAGGGAGGAGATGTGTTAGTACAGCTGACCCACCTGGTACTGGAGGGAGGACATGTTGTGTTATTACAGCTGACCCACCTGGTACTGGAGGGAGGAGATGTGTTAGTACAGCTGACCCACCTGGTACTGGAGGGAGGAGATGTGTTAGTACAGCTGACCCACCTGGTACTGGAGGGAGGAGATGTGTTAGTACAGCTGACCCACCTGGTACTGGAGGGAGGAGATGTGTTAGTACAGCTGACCCACCTGGTACTGGAGGGAGGAGATGTGTTAGTACAGCTGACCCACCTGGTACTGGATGGAGGAGATGTGTTAGTACAGCTGACCCACCTGGTACTGAAGGGGGGAGATGTTGTGTTATTACAGCTGACCCACCTGGTACTGGAGGGAGGAAATGTGTTAGTACAGCTGACACACCTGGTACTGCAGGGAGGAGATGTGTTAGTACAGCTGACCCACCTGGTACTGCAGGGAGGAGATGTGTTAGTACAGCTGACCCACCTGGTACTGCAGGGAGGAGATGTGTTAGTACAGCTGACCCACCTGGTACTGCAGGGAGGAGATGTGTTAGTACAGCTGACCCACATGGTACTGCAGGGAGGAGATGTGTTAGTACAGCTGACCCACCTGGTACTGCAGGGAGGAGATGTGTTAGTACAGCTGACCCACCTGGTACTGCAGGGAGGAGATGTGTTAGTACAGCTGACCCACCTGGTACTGCAGGGAGGAGATGTGTTAGTACAGCTGACCCACCTGGTACTGCAGGGAGGAGATGTGTTAGTACAGCTGACCCACCTGGTACTGCAGGGAGGAGATGTGTTAGTACAGCTGACCCACCTGGTACTGCAGGGAGGAGATGCTATTATCAAAGACCATGTTCTCAGTGATTTATGCTCAAGATTCAATCAAAGGTAAATTAAACGACAATGCACTTTTTTAAAGACATTGTTCCCAACGCTTGAGGAGATCGTATGCATTGCACCTGTAGATGTCAGCTCTTTGGTACTTGATTTGTAAACGTCAACTCGACTACATGCATTCGTTAGGGCAGGGATTAAATCTGATTGCAGAATTGGGAAAATGCCTCATTTAAAGGTAATTTCAGATTGAGCCGACAGATGCTGTGTTTACAGTGACCGACGTCTCACCGAACATAGGTGCATTGTCTTTAAAACGTGCATTGCTGAAAAAAAGGGGCGGATTGAATCTCGGCTTTACCTTGTATATGTGGATATAAAGGATAAATAGTTCATTTATATCAGTCATCCATTCACCTCATCCATTCACCTCATCCATTCATTTAATCCATTCACCTCATCCATTCACCTCATCCATTCATTTCCTCCATTCACCTCATCCATTCACCTCATCCATTCATTTAATCCATTCACCTCATCCATTCATTTAATCCATTCACCTCATCCATTCACCTCATCCATTCACCTCATCCATTCATTTCCTCCATTCACCTCATCCATTCACCTCATCCATTCATTTCCTCCATTCACCTCATCCATTCACCTCATCCATTCATTTCCTCCATTCACCTCATCCATTCATTTCATCCATTCACCTCATCCATTAATTTCCTCCATTCACCTCATCCATTCACCTCATCCATTCACCTCATCCATTCATTTCCTCCATTCACCTCATCCATTCATTTCATTCATTCACCTCATCCATTAATTTCCTCCATTCACCTCATCCATTCATTTCGTCCATTCACCTCAGCCTAAACGATGGACTACAGGATAAATCTCCTTTGACTGATCCCATCTCTCTAACCCCCCCTCACCCCTTCTCTCTCAATCTCTAAATTCAATTTGTATTTAAATTTTAAGGTGCTTTATTGGCATGGGAAACATGTGTTAAAACATTGCCAAACTAAGTGAAGTAGATAATAAACAGAAGTGAAATAAACAATAAAAATGTATATAGTATACATTACACACACAGAAGTTCCAAAAGAATAATGATATTTTAACTGTCATAGTTTGTCTATATACAGTGTTGTAACGATGTACAAATGGTTAATGTACAAAAGGGAAAATAAATAAACATAAATATGGGTTGTATTTACAATGGTGTTTGTTCTTCACTGCTTGACCTTTTCTTGTGGCAACAGGTCACACATCTTGCTGCTGTGATGTCACACTGTGGTATTTCACCCAGTAGATATGGGAGTTTATCAAAATTGGGTTTGTTTTTCGAATTCTACGTGGATCTGTGTAATCGGAGGGAAATAAACTCAGCAAAAAAAGAAACTTCCTCTCACTGTCAACTGTGTTAATTTTCAGCAAACTTAACATGTGTAAATATTTGTATGAACATAACAAGATTCAACAGCTGAGACATAAACTGAACAAGTTCCACAGACATGTGACTAACAGAAATGGAATAATGTGTCCCTGAACAAAGGGGGGGGGGCAAAATCAAAAGTAACAGTCAGTATCTGGTGTGGCCACCAGCTGCATTAAGTACTGCAGTGCATCTCCTCCTCATGGACTGCACCAGGTTTGCCAGTTCTTGCTGTGAGATGTTACCCCACTCTTCCACCAAGGCACCTGCAAGTTCCCGGACATTTCTGGGGGGAATGGCCCTAGCCCTCACCCTCCAATCCAACAGGTCCCAGACGGGCTTAATGGGATTGAGATCTGGGCTCTTCGCTGGCCATGGCAGAACACTGACATTCCTGCCTAGCAGGAAATCACGAACAGAGCGATCAGTATGGCTGGTGGCATTGTCATGCTGGAGGGTCATGTCAGGATGAGCCTGCAGGAAGGGTACCACATGAGGGAGGAGGATGTCTTCCCTGTAACGCACAGCGTTGAGATTGCCTGCAATGACAACAAGCTCAGTCCGATGATGCTGTGACACACCGCCCCAGACCATGACGGACCCTCCACCTCCAAATCGATCCCGCTCCAGAGTACAGGCCTCGGTGTAACGCTCATTCCTTCGACGATGAACGCAAATCCGATCATCACCCCTGGTGAGACAAAACCGCGATTCGTCAGTGAAGAGCAATTTTTGCCAGTCCTGTCTGGTCCAGCGACGGTGGGTTTGTGCCCACAGGCGACGTTGTTGCCGGTGATGTCTGGTGAGGACCTGCCTTACAACAGGCCTACAAGCCCTCAGTCCAGCCTCTCAGCTTATTGCGGACAGTCTGAGCACTGATGGAGGGATTGTGCGTTCCTGGTTTAACTCGGGCAGTTGTTGTTGCCATCCTGTACCTGTCCCGCAGGTGTGATGTTCGGATGTACCGATCCTGTGCAGGTGTTGTTACACGTGGTCTGCCACTGCGAGGACGATCAGCTGTCCGTCCTGTCTCCCTGTAGCGCTGTCTTAGGCGTCTCACAGTACGGACATTGCAAATTATTGCCCTGGCCACATCTGCAGTCCTCATGCCTCCTTACAGCATGCCTAAGGCACGTTCACGCAGATGAGCAGGGACCCTGGGCATCTTTCTTTTGGTGTTTTTCAGAGTCATTCGAAAGGCCTCTTTAGTGTCCTGTGACCTTAATTGCCTACCGTCTGTAAGCTGTTAGTGTCTTAACGACCGTTCCACAGGTGCATGTTCATTAATTGTTTATGGTTCATTGAACAAACATGGGAACCAGTGTTTAAACCCTTTACAATGAAGATCTGTGAAGTTATTTGGATTTTTACAAATTATCTTTGAAAGACGGGGTCCTGAAAAAGGGACATTTCTTTTTTTGCTGAGTTTATGTTTCTCTAATATGGTCATACATTTGGCAGGAGGTTTGGAAGTGCAGCTCACTTTCCATCTAATTTTGTGGTCAGTGTTGCACATAGCCTGTCTTCTCTTGAGAGCCAGGTCTGCCTATGGCTTCCTTTCTAATTGGTATGTCGAATTTTATGTTCCTTTTGATGGCATAGAAGGCCCCTCCTTGCCTTGTCTCTCAGATCGTTCACAGCTTTGTGGAAGTTATCTGTGGCGCTGATGTTTAGGCCGAGGTATGTATAGTTTTTTGTGTGCTCTAGGGCAACGGTGTCTAGATGGAATTTGTATTTCTGGTCCTGGCGACTGGACCTTTTTTGGAACACCATTATCTTTGTCTTACTGAGATTTACTGTCAGGGCCCAGGTCTGTCAGGGCCCAGGTCTGTCAGGGCCCAGGTCTGTCAGGGTCCAGGTCTGTCAGGGTCCAGGTCTGACAGAATCTGTGCAGAAGATCTAGGTGCTGCTGTAGGCCCTCCTTGGTTGGGGACAGAAGCACCAGATCATCAGCAAACAGTAGACATTTGACTTCAGTTTCTAGTAGGGTGAGGGCCGGGTGCTGCAGACTGTTCTAGTGCCCTCGCCAATTCGTTGATATATATGTTGAAGAGGGTGGTGCTCAAGCTGCATCCCTGTCTCACCCCACGGCTCTGTGGAAAGAAATGTGTGTGTTTTTTTTGCCAATTTTGACTGCACACTTGGTGTTTGTGTACATGGATTTTATAATGTCATATGTTTTTCCCCCTACATCACTCTCTCTCTCTTACTCTTTCCCTCAACCTTCTCTCTCCCCCCAATTAAATAACATTCAAAAGGGGTTTTATTGGCATGAGAAACATATGTGAAATAGACAATAAACAAAAGTGAGAAGAAACAAATTGAACAACATAAACAATAAAATATTAGTAATTAACAATAAAACTTCTCTTCTCTTCCTTCTGTTTCTTTAAAACCAATGTCTACTTCTCTAAACCCTCTCGTACCTCCCCTCCCTTCTTCTCCTCTTCCCTCCACCTCCCGTCCTTTCCTTCCCCCATCCTTCCTCTGTGCGTATAAACACAGAACAATGGATCCTTTCATTTCCTAATCACCTCTAATCCATTGGAAAATACAGCACGCACACGCTCACGCTCACATTCACGCACACACACACACACACACACACACGCACACAGAAGCACCCACACACACACATGCACCCACACACACAGAAGCACCCACACACACATGCACCCACACACACATGCACCCACACGCACCCACGCACACAGAAGCACCCACACACACACACACGCAAGGGGGAGAAAGTAAGGAGCTTGTCTGTAGGCCCAGCATTAAAGACCAACATTGGTTAAAGAAAATTGTGATGAATAAAAAAGTACAGCGCGGTGCCGTACAGATTGCAAAATAGTTGGGAAGAGATGTTCAATGTACCGATTCCATGGCACATGGTTTATGAACTGATATGCAAAACAACGGCAGATTCAAAACGTTTTCTGCAAAGAGACAGAGTCATTAGATCATTTGTTTTGGTACTGTCCATATGTAGCTTGTTTTTGGTGGCAGGTCCAGGAATGGCTGAAGAATTGTAACATTTACCTGGCGATAACTCTGCAGATAACACTATTGGTTGATTTAAAAAGTCATAGACAGTCAATCAATAATATAATAATACTTTTAGCAACAACAAAAAAATGTATCTTTCCTTTACAATCTGTAGAAACTATGAGAATAGAAAGGTTCAGAACTTTATGAAACATCACAGCAAAGTTGAAAATATATGGCAAAGTAGAAATCAAGCTGGATGGTGTTCAGAGATAGATGGGAGGGGTTGAGTGGAGCTGAAGGATGGGACTGGATGGTGTTCAGAGATAGATGGGAGGGGTTGAGTGGAGCTGAAGGATGGGACTGGATGGTGTTCAGAGATAGATGGGAGGTGTTGAGGGTAGCTGAAGGATGGGACTGGATGGAGCTGAAGGATGGGACTGGATGGTGTTCAGAGATAGATGGGAGGTGTTGAGGGTAGCTGAAGGATGGGACTGGATGGAGCTGAAGGATGGGACTGGATGGTGGTCAGAGATAGATGGGAGGGGTTGAGTGGAGCTGAAGGATGGGACTGGATGGTGTTCAGAGATAGATGGGAGGGGTTGAGGGGAGCTGAAGGATGGGACTGGATGGTGGTCAGAGATAGATGGGAGGGGTTGAGTGGAGCTGAAGGATGGGACTGGATGGTGTTCAGAGATAGATGGGAGGGGTTGAGGGGAGCTGAAGGATGGGACTGGATGGTGTTCAGAGATAGATGGGAGGGGTTGAGTGGAGCTGAAGGATGGGACTGGATGGTGTTCAGAGATAGATGGGAGGGGTTGAGGAGAGCTGAAGGATGGGACTGGATGGTGTTCAGAGATAGATGGGAGGGGTTGTGGGGAGCTGAAGGATGGGACTGGATGGTGTTCAGAGATAGATGGGAGGGGTTGAGGAGAGCTGAAGGATGGGACTGGATGGTGTTCAGAGATAGATGGGAGGGGTTGAGTGGAGCTGAAGGATGGGACTGGATGGTGTTCAGAGATAGATGGGAGGGGTTGAGGGGAGCTGAAGGACGGGACTAAAAACAAACAAAAGATAACTGTTGTGAGGTGTGTCCGTAAAATGTATATAGTCTGTATTAGCTGGAAATTGAAGCATAAGTGTAAAAAAAAAAAAATCCAATTAGGAGAGGGTTGGGTAGGGTTAGGGGAAAATAATAAAGAACAATATATTTAAAAAGATATGTATTTATATATACTGGTACTGTATATATATATATATATATACACAGTACCAGTCAAAAGTTTGGACAGACCTACTCAAGGGTTTTTCTTTATTTTTTACTATTTTCTGCATTGTAAAATAATAGTGAAGACATCAAAACTATGAAATAACACATATGGAATCATGTAGTCACCAGAGGTGAGACCAAGTCATTGTTTTACGAGTCACAGGTAAGTCTCAAGTCTTAGCACTCAAGTCCCAAGTCAAGTCCCAAGTCAAGACAGGCAAGTCCGAGTCAAGTCCCCAGTCCTAAACTTTGAGTTTCGAGTCCTAAACAAGTCATAATGTGCTCTTCACCAAATGTAACACCACCAAATTTCATATTTTTAACAAGAGTAATAGTTAGTATATTACATTTTCGCAAACCATGAATACCATTAAAAAAATAAACGTATTACTTTCCAAATAAACGTTATATTTCCATGGAAATACATTGGTAGCCATAAGAAAGACCCACCTCCCAATAGCGATCGCAATCGGGCGATGTAGGCTTGTACACAATCGCCCAACCTTAATACACAGACTCTCTCTCTCTGTGTGGTTACAGTAGGCTAACATATGTCACTGGCTTTAGGAACAGCACTAACATCAGGCAGGATTTAGGCTACCAACTGCCTAGCCAGTAGTAGCTTAATCTTGGGTGCAATGATCACATTCCCGCACTGACTGACTGTGTGGAGGCTCATTGATTTAACGTTGGCTATATTAGCCAAAACTTACCGTTCTTTGTGCACCTTCAAATGTCGAACAAAGTTGGAAGTTGTTGCGCCTCCGTCTGTCATTTTCTTCCGGCATGTTTTGCAAGTTGCCATTCGTTTTTTTTTGTTGATACCAGCGTATATGTCTTTATATCCGAAAATAATAATTTTGGGTATCATCTTTCCAAGGGCTCCATTTGAATTCACTCGTCGATGTTGCTCTGTACTGCCACACACAACTTTTTCTCAGCTGGCACAATGTGATTGGCTGCTGTCCGATTCAAACTGTAATCCGTTAAATTAAATAAAAAAATAAAAAATGATAGCATCATTTTTAATATTTCGGGGAGGGTATCAAGTCAGATCAAGTCTAAAAGGTTCAAGTCCAAGTCACGAGTCATTGGTGTTAAAGTCAAAGTCGAGTTGCAAGTCATCATATTTGTGACTCGAGTCTGACTCGAGTCCAAGTCGTGTGGACTCGAATCACATGGTAATAACCAAAAAGTGTTCAACAAATCAAAATATATTTTATATTTGAGATTCTTCAAAGTAGCCACACTTTTCCTTGATGAAAGCTTTGCACACTCTTGGCATTCTGTCAACCAGCTTCATGAGGAATATTTTTCAACAGTCTTGAAGGAGTTCCCACATATGCTGAGCACTTGTTGGCTGCTTTTCCTTCACTATAAAGTACAGGAAACTCGGCGTATGTCGCGCGTCACGACCTCACAGGAAAGCCGTTTGAACGTAAACTTAAAAAAAAAAATCAAAATGTGTTTTTTTTGTTGTCCAGAAATGCCTTCTTGAACATGTAAACGTTCATGTGCCTTTAATAACAAACTTGTACGTCATCTGTAAATACGAATAAAATGGTTAAATTACGAGCCTGGTTAGTTAAGCCACAGAAAAAGTGAGCAACCTTCCCGCTGGCCACGATTGGCTGAGATAATGAGTGGGCTGGACATGTCGAGAGATGAGTTTGAATTGGTCTGTCATATAGCGCGCTTCTGTCTATTTGAGCTGGTCAGTATGTCTAGGTAATCCTGTATAACGCGGCTTTTATTTTGAAATGTATAGCGTAGTAAAACTTAACAAAAGACTCCACTACGCAAGTATCCATTTCAATAGAATGTCACTGCAACATCTGTTTCAGAGCGCTCTCGTCTGAGTGTGCCAGAGCGCGCAGAATAACTGATGAATTTCCAAAACGCTCAACACCCGTTGAGTATAACCAGTGCCAGTAAATGTCGCGTAATTCAAATGTTGCCAAGAGCACAATTACAGTCACCAACGCTCTGGATAACATGAAAACAGCCTAACCAGCTCTGCTAGAGTGAGTAAAATGATCAGAGTTTGGGTAAGGGCTAAAGCTTAAGATTCTTATGGCATTGTACATGGTCAGCGTGAACCAGAGTGACTGGACACAACAACGGACCAAGCAAGTTGTACAAGGAAAACGGAAATGACACAGGGCGTGAAAGGGTTTGCAGTCTGCGTTCATCCATGTATGCGGGTAAGAGTCTAGCTACAGTTTCAGATATAATATACATTTCTAATGTTGTCAGAAAGTTATTTTCATTGCAAGTTAAAGCTGACTGTTAGCTAGCTAGCTATAGCTAGCTAGCGTTAGATGGCTAGCTCGTTAGCTAACATTACGTTTATGATCTGTGTGTAGTAATGTCATCTCAGAATGCCATTTTACATCGCTAGTTGTAGCCTAATGTTAGCTAGCTAACTAGCTAACATTGAACCTATTTGGTTAACTTTAAACTAGCTATGACAATCGGTTTGTATTGCTAGTACTCTATGGATTAGGATAATGGCTCATTGTTTAGCTAGCTAGTTAGAATGTCTAAACAAAAGACTCCACTTCGCCAGATGATTACATGAGTTAGGTTAGCCAGGTGTGTCTGATGGTGATTACAGCGATCTACTGTATAATAATGCTAAAATATTTGTATCTGGAATGTGTCTTTCAGCATCAGTAGAACACACCTGTCTCTCCTCCACCAGTAATACAAGGAGAATGGTCTAATGCCTCCCATCAGAAAGACCTGTAGAACACACCTGTAGAACACACCTGTCTCTCCTCCACCAGTAATACAAGGAGAATGGTCTAATGCCTCCCATCAGAAAGACCTGTAGAACACACCTGTAGAACACACCTGTAGAACACACCTGTAGAACACACCTGTCTCTCCTCCACCAGTCCTACAAGGAGAATGGTCTAATACCTCCCATTATAAAGACCTGTAGAACACACCTGTAGAACACACCTGTAGAACACATGTAAACCCCTGTAGAACACACCTGTAGAACACACCTGTCTCTCCTCCACCAGTCATACAAGGAGAATGGTCTAATACCTCCCATCATAAAGATCTGTAGAACACACCTGTAGAACACACCTGTAGAACACACCTGTAGAACACACCTGTCTCTCCTCCACCAGTCATACAAGGAGAATGGTCTAATACCTCCCATCATAAAGACCTGTAGAACACACCTGTAGAACACACCTGTCTCTCCTCCACCAGTCATACAAGGAGAATGGTCTAATACCTCCCATCATAAAGACCTGTAGAACACACCTGTAGAACACACCTGTAGAACACACCTGTAGAACACACCTGTCTCTCCTCCACCAGTCATACAAGGAGAATGGTCTAATACCTCCCATCAGAAAGACCTGTAGAACACACCTGTAGAACACACCTGTAGAACACACCTGTCTCTCCTCCACCAGTCATACAAGGAGAATGGTCTAATGCCTCCCATCAGAAAGACCTGTAGAACACACCTGTAGAACACACCTGTCTCTCCTCCACCAGTCATACAAGGAGAATGGTCTAATGCTTCCCATCATAAAGACCTGTAGAACACACCTGTCTCTCCTCCACCAGTCATACAAGGAGAATGGTCTAATACCTCCCATCAGAAAGACCTGTAGAACACACCTGTCCCTCCTCCACCAGTCATACAAGGAGAATGGTCTAATGCCTCCCATCATAAAGACCTGTAGAACACACCTGTAGAACACACCTGTCTCTCCTCCACCAGTCCTACAAGGAGAATGGTCTAATACCTCCCATCATAAAGACCTGTAGAACACACCTGTAGAACACACCTCCACCGTCATACAAGGAGAATGGTCTAATACCTCCCATCAAAAGACCTGTAGAACACACCTGTCTCTCCTCCACCAGTCATACAAGGAGAATGGTCTAATACCTCCCATCAGAAAGACCTGTAGAACACACCTGTAGAACACACCTGTAGAACACACCTGTAGAACACACCTGTCTCTCCTCCACCAGTCATACAAGGAGAATGGTCTAATGCCTCCCATCATAAAGACCTGTAGAACACACCTGTCTCTCCTCCACCAGTCATACAAGGAGAATGGTCTAATACCTCCCATCATAAAGACCTGTAGAACACACCTGTAGAACACACCTGTCTCTCCTCCACCAGTCATACAAGGAGAATGGTCTGATACCTCCCATCATAAAGACCTGTAGAACACACCTGTAGAACACACTTGACTCTCCTCCACCAGTCATACAAGGAGAATGGTCTAATACCTCCCATCATAAAGACCTGTAGAACACACCTGTCTCTCCTCCACCAGTCATACAAGGAGAATGGTCTAATGCTTCCCATCATAAAGACCTGTAGAACACACCTGTAGAACACACCTGTAGAACACACCTGTCTCTCCTCCACCAGTCATACAAGGAGAATGGTCTAATGCCTCCCATCATAAAGACCTGTAGAACACACCTGTCTCTCCTCCACCAGTCATACAAGGAGAATGGTCTAATACCTCCCATCAGAAAGACCTGTAGAACACACCTGTAGAACACACCTGTAGAACACACCTGTCTCTCCTCCACCAGTCATACAAGGAGAATGGTCTAATACCTCCCATCATAAAGACCTGTAGAACACACCTGTCTCTCCTCCACCAGTCATACAAGGAGAATGGTCTAATACCTCCCATCAGAAAGACCTGTAGAACACACCTGTAGAACACACCTGTCTCTCCTCCACCAGTCATACAAGGAGAATGGTCTAATACCTCCCATCAGAAAGACCTGTAGAACACACCTGTAGAACACACCTGTCTCTCCTCCACCAGTCATACAAGGAGAATGGTCTAATGCCTCCCATCAGAAAGACCTGTAGAACACACCTGTAGAACACACCTGTCTCTCCTCCACCAGTCATACAAGGAGAATGGTCTAATGCCTCCCATCAGAAAGACCTGTAGAACACACCTGTCTCTCCTCCACCAGTCATACAAGGAGAATGGTCTAATACCTCCCATCATAAAGACCTGTAGAACACACCTGTAGAACACACCTGTCTCTCCTCCACCAGTCATACAAGGAGAATGGTCTAATGCTTCCCATCAGAAAGACCTGTAGAACACACCTGTCTCTCCTCCACCAGTCATACAAGGAGAATGGTCTAATGCCTCCCATCAAAAAGACCTGTAGAACACACCTGTAGAACACACCTGTCTCTCCTCCACCAGTCATACAAGGAGAATGGTCTAATGCTTCCCATCATAAAGACCTGTAGAACACACCTGTAGAACACACCTGTCTCTCCTCCACCAGTCATACAAGGAGAATGGTCTAATGCCTCCCATCAGAAAGACCTGTAGAACACACCTGTAGAACACACCTGTCTCTCCTCCACCAGTCATACAAGGAGAATGGTCTAATGCCTCCCATCAGAAAGACCTGTAGAACACACCTGTCTCTCCTCCACCAGTCATACAAGGAGAATGGTCTAATACCTCCCATCATAAAGACCTGTAGAACACACCTGTAGAACACACCTGTCTCTCCTCCACCAGTCATACAAGGAGAATGGTCTAATGCTTCCCATCAGAAAGACCTGTAGAACACACCTGTCTCTCCTCCACCAGTCATACAAGGAGAATGGTCTAATGCTTCCCATCATAAAGACCTGTAGAACACACCTGTAGAACACACCTGTCTCTCCTCCACCAGTCATACAAGGAGAATGGTCTAATGCTTCCCATCAGAAAGACCTGTAGAAAACACCTGTAGAACACACCTGTCTCTCCTCCACCAGTCATACAAGGAGAATGGTCTAATACCTCCCATCATAAAGACCTGTAGAACACACCAGTAGAACACACCTGTCTCTCCTCCACCAGTCCTACAAGGAGAATGGTCTAATACCTCCCATCATAAAGACCTGTAGAACACACCTGTCCACCGTCACACACCACCTGTAGAACACACCTGTCTCTCCTCCACCAGTCATACAAGGAGAATGGTCTAATACCTCCCATCATAACAGCACCTGTAGAACACACCTGTAGAACACACCTGTCTCTCCTCCACCAGTCCTACAAGGAGAATGGTCTAATACCTCCCATCATAAAGACCTGTAGAACACACCTGTAGAACACACCTGTCTCTCCTCCACCAGTCATACAAGGAGAATGGTCTAATACCTCCCATCATAAAGACCTGTAGAACACACCTGTCTCTCCTCCACCAGTCATACAAGGAGAATGGTCTAATACCTCCCATCATAAAGACCTGTAGAACACACCTGTCTCTCCTCCACCAGTCATACAAGGAGAATGGTCTAATACCTCCCATCATAAAGACCTGTAGAACACACCTGTAGAACACACCTGTAGAACACACCTGTCTCTCCTCCACCAGTCATACAAGGAGAATGGTCTAATGCTTCCCATCAGAAAGACCTGTAGAACACACCTGTCTCTCCTCCACCAGTCATACAAGGAGAATGGTCTAATGCTTCCCATCAGAAAGACCTGTAGAAAACACCTGTAGAACACACCTGTCTCTCCTCCACCAGTCATACAAGGAGAATGGTCTAATACCTCCCATCATAAAGACCTGTAGAACACACCTGTCTCTCCTCCACCAGTCATACAAGGAGAATGGTCTAATACCTCCCATCATAAAGACCTGTAGAACACACCTGTAGAACACACCTGTAGAACACACCTGTCTCTCCTCCACCAGTCATACAAGGAGAATGGTCTAATGCTTCCCATCAGAAAGACCTGTAGAACACACCTGTCTCTCCTCCACCAGTCATACAAGGAGAATGGTCTAATGCTTCCCATCAGAAAGACCTGTAGAAAACACCTGTAGAACACACCTGTCTCTCCTCCACCAGTCATACAAGGAGAATGGTCTAATGCCTCCCATCATAAAGACCTGTAGAACACACCTGTCTCTCCTCCACCAGTCATACAAGGAGAATGGTCTAATGCCTCCCATCAAAAAGACCTGTAGAACACACCTGTAGAACACACCTGTAGAACACACCTGTAGAACACACCTGTCCCTCCTCCACCAGTAATACAAGGAGAATGGTCTAATGCCTCCCATCAGAAAGACCTGTAGAACACACCTGTAGAACACACCTGTCTCTCCTCCACCAGTCATACAAGGAGAATGGTCTAATACCTCCCATCATAAAGACCTGTAGAACACACCTGTAGAACACACCTGTAGAACACACCTGTAGAACACACCTGTAGAACACACTGTCTCTCCTCCACCAGTCATACAAGGAGAATGGTCTAATACCTCCCATCAGAAAGACCTGTAGAACACACCTGTAGAACACACCTGTCTCTCCTCCACCAGTCATACAAGGAGAATGGTCTAATGCCTCCCATCAGAAAGAGAGCTGGCCCAACACAGGGTTACACCTGAAGCATGAGGACTTGCAGCGAGTGGTGAACTTCATCAACAGCTACGCAGAGGATAATGCAGTAGTATTACCAGGACGCCACCCAGGACAAAAACACTTTGGTGGAAAGCTGCTGCCGTCCCATGTGACAAAAGCAGCAGTGTGGCATCTCTACAAGGAATCGATGACAACACTTGGTATGTAAAGCATAATAAACAACACGTTTTGATTATTTAATCGACCTCGAACATGATTGGCACTACTTTTATTGATCTCACATTATTTCTGTATTTTCCAGAGGTACGTGTAGTCGGGCTATGTGTTATTATTTTAACTTCCAGTTTCCAAGATGATGTTTCTGTATTCACTGTGTAATGTCTGCGTCCAACTCACACTCACAAACAATTACAGTGAGAGGGAAAAAAGTATTTGATCCCCTGCTGATTTTGTACGTTTGCCCACTGACAAAGAAATGATCAGTCTATAATTTAAACGGTAGGTTTATTTGAACAGTGAGAGACAGAATAACAACAAAAAATCCAGAAAAACGCATGTCAAAAATGTTATAAAATGATTTGCATTTTAATGAGGGAAATAAGTATTTGACCCCTCTGCAACACATGACTTAGTACTTGGTGGCAAAACCCTTGTTGGCAATCACAGAGGTCAGATGTTTCTTGTAGTTGGTCACCAGGTTTGCACACATCTCAGGAGGGATTTTGTCCCACTCCTCTTTGCAGATCTTCTCCAAGTCATTAAGGTTTCGAGGTTGACGTTTGGCAACTCGAACCTTCAGCTCCCTCCACAGATTTTCTATGGGATTAAGGTCTGGAGACTGGCTAGGCCACTCCAGAACCTTAATGTGCTTCTTCTTGAGCCACTCCTTTGTTGCCTTGGCCGTGTGTTTTGGGTCATTGTCATGCTGGAATACCTATCCACGACCCATTTTCAATGCCCTGGCTGAGGGAAGGATGTTCTCACCCAAGATTTGACGGTACATGGCCCCGTCCATCATCCCTTTGATGCGGTGAAGTTGTCCTGTCCCCTTAGCAGAAAAACACCCCCAAAGCATAATGTTTTCACCTCCATGTTTGATGGTGGGGATGGTGTTCTTGGGGTCATAGGCAGCATTCCTCCTCCTCCAAACATGGCGAGTTGATTTGATGCCAAAGAGCTCCATTTTGGTCTCATCTGACCACAACACTTTCACCCAGTTGTCCTCTGAATCATTCATATGTTCATTGGCAAACTTCAGATGGGCCTGTATATGTGCTTTCTTGAGCAGGGGGACATTGCGGGCGCTGCAGGATTTCAGTCCTTCACGGCGTAGTGTGTTACCAATTGTTTTCTTGGTGACTATGGTCCCAGCTGCCTTGAGATCATTGACAAGATCCTCCCGTGTAGTTCTGGGCTGATTCCTCACCATTCTCATGATCATTGCAACTCCACGAGGTGAGATCTTGCATGGAGCCCCAGGCCGAGGGAGATTGACAGTTCTTTTGTGTTTCTTCCATTTGCGAATAATCGCACCAACTGTTGTCACCTTCTCACCAAGCTGCTTGGCAATGGTCTTGTAGCCCATTCCAGCCTTGTGTAGGTCTACAATCTTGTCCCTGACATCCTTGGAGAGTTCTTTGGTCTTGGCCATGGTGGAGAGTTTGAAATCTGATTGATTGATTGCTTCTGTGGACAGGTGTCTTTTATACAGGTAACAAGCTGAGATTAGGAGCACTCCCTTTAAGAGTGTGCTCCTAATCTCAGCTCGTTACCTGTATAAAAGACACCTGGGAGCCAGAAATCTTTCTGATTGAGAGGGGGTCAAATACTTATATCCCTCATCACAATGCAAATCAATTTGTAACATTTTTGACATGCGTTTTTCTGGATTTTTTTTTTGTTATTCTGTCTCTCACTGTTCAAATAAACCTACCATTAAAATTATAGACTGATCATTTCTTTGTCAGTGGGCAAACGTACAAAATCAGCAGGGGATCAAATACTTTTTTCCCCCTCACTGTAGATCCCCGGAAAGCATCTCACTCTCCAGATAGCGATCACTGGAATTCTAATCACCTGTTCACATACCTGCATGTCATTCTCCCGCACTATTTAGTTCAGTTCCTCTGCGTTTGAAACCAGCTCTCTGTCTCCCTTGAGTTCATTACACACTGCTGCTGTTCTACACATTTGTAGGTAAGTGAAACTTACCTGATAATAATGCATTAAAACATAATATTACGTTTTACATAAAATGTTCTTTTCATTAACTTCTCTTAATGTTATTTTGTTGTTTGCAGGTGAACTATCCTTCTGACCCTATGTAGCCAGGTCCATCTACTATCCTTCTGACCCTATGTAGCCAGGTCCATCTACTATCCTTCTGACCCTATGTAGCCAGGTCCATCTACTATCCTTCTGACCCTATGTAGCCAGGTCCATCTACTATCCTTCTGACCCTATGTAGCCAGGTCCATCTACTATCCTTCTGACCCTATGTAGCCAGGTCCATCTACTATCCTTCTGACCCTATGTAGCCAGGTCCATCTACTATCCTTCTGACCCTATGTAGCCAGGTCCCTATGTAGCCAGGTCCATCTACTATCCTTCTGACCCAGGTCCATCTACTATCCTTCTGACCCTATGTAGCCAGGTCCATCTACTATCCTTCTGACCCTATGTAGCCAGGTCCCTATGTAGCCAGGTCCATCTACTATCCTTCTGACCCTATGTAGCCAGGTCCATCTACTATCCTTCTGACCCTATGTAGCCAGGTCCGTCTACTATCCTTCTGACCCTATGTAGCCAGGTCCATCTACTATCCTTCTGACCCTATGTAGCCAGGTCACATCTACTATCCTTCTGACCCTATGTAGCCAGGTCCATCTACTATCCTTCTGACCCTATGTAGCCAGGTCCATCTACTATCCTTCTGACCCTATGTAGCCAGGTCCATCTACTATCCTTCTGACCCAGGTCCATCTACTATCCTTCTGACCCTATGTAGCCAGGTCCATCTACTATCCTTCTGACCCTATGTAGCCAGGTCCCTATGTAGCCAGGTCCATCTACTATCCTTCTGACCCTATGTAGCCAGGTCCATCTACTATCCTTCTGACCCTATGTAGCCAGGTCCGTCTACTATCCTTCTGACCCTATGTAGCCAGGTCCATCTACTATCCTTCTGACCCTATGTAGCCAGGTCCCTATGTAGCCAGGTCCATCTACTATCCTTCTGACCCTATGCAGCCAGGTCCATCTACTATCCTTCTGACCCTATGTAGCCAGGTCCCTATGTAGCCAGGTCCATCTACTATCCTTCTGACCCTATGTAGCCAGGTCCCTATGTAGCCAGGTCCATCTACTATCCTTCTGACCCTATGTAGCCAGGTCCATCTACTATCCTTCTGACCCTATGTAGCCAGGTCCGTCTACTATCCTTCTGACCCTATGTAGCCAGGTCCATCTACTATCCTTCTGACCCTATGTAGCCAGGTCCATCTACTATCCTTCTGACCCTATGTAGCCAGGTCCATCTACTATCCTTCTGACCCTATGTAGCCAGGTCCCTATGTAGCCAGGTCCATCTACTATCCTTCTGACCCTATGTAGCCAGGTCCATCTACTATCCTTCTGACCCTATGTAGCCAGGTCCCTATGTAGCCAGGTCCATCTACTATCCTTCTGACCCTATGTAGCCAGGTCCATCTACTATCCTTCTGACCCTATGTAGCCAGGTCCATCTACTATCCTTCTGACCCTATGTAGCCAGGTCTATCTACTATCCTTCTGACCCTATGTAGCCAGGTCCATCTACTATCCTTCTGACCCTATGTAGCCAGGTCCATCTACTATCCTTCTGACCCTATGTAGCCAGGTCCATCTACTATCCTTCTGACCCTATGTAGCCAGGTCCATCTACTATCCTTCTGACCCTATGTAGCCAGGTCCCTATGTAGCCAGGTCCATCTACTATCCTTCTGACCCTATGTAGCCAGGTCCATCTACTATCCTTCTGACCCTATGTAGCCAGGTCCCTATGTAGCCAGGTCCGTCTACTATCCTTATGACCCTATGATAGGTACTCTCCAGTAGGCAGCAAAACATTGAAAGGCCATTTTCTAAGTTTATCAACTTTCAAAGCAGAATTATATTCCCATCGTTCCTCAAAAATGCAGTTTATGATATACCATTTTGTAGCTCTGAGTCTCTACTTTATCCAATGTAAAAAACACAATTTCAAATTTTTCTACTTAAGACGGATTTGAGCTAGTCGGTAAAATATGCTGAGCACTTGTTGGCAGTTTTTCCTTAGCTCTGCGGTCAAACTCATCCCAAACCATCTCAATTGGGTTGAGGTCGGGTGATTGTGAAGGCCAGGTCATCCGATGCAGCACTCCATCACTCTCCTTATTGGTCAAATAGCCCTTACACAGCCTGGAGGTGATAGTGCCACTAAGCGCTAACCAGATGGGATGGCGTATCGCTGCAGAATGCTGTGGTAGCCATGCTGGTTAAGTGTGCTTTGAATTCTAAATAAATCACTGAGTGTCACCAGCAAAGCACCCCCACAACATCACACCTCCTCCTCCATGCTTCACGGTGGGAACCACACATGCAGAGATCATCCGTTCACCTACTCCGCGTCTCACAAAGATACAGCCATTGGAACCAAAAATCTAAAATTTGGACTCATCAGACCAAAAGACAGATTTCCACTGGTCTAATGTCCATTGCTCATGTTTCTTGGCCCAAGAAAATCTATTTTGTTTTTTGGTGTCCTTTAGTAGTGGTTTCTTTGCAGCAATTCGACCATGAAGGCCTGATTCACGCAGTCTCCTCTGAACAGTTGATGTTGAGATGTGTCTGTTACTTGAACTCTGTGAAGCATTTATTTGGGCTGCAATTTCTGAGGCTGTTAACTCTAATGAACTTGTCCTCTACAGTAGAGGTAACTCTGGGTCTTCCGTTCCTGTGGCGGTCCTCATGAGGCTGTTAACTCTAATGAACATATCCTCTGCAGCAGAGGTAACTCTGGGTCTTCCTTTCCTGTGGTGGTCCTCATGAGGCTGGTAACTCTAATGAACTTATCCTCTGCAGCAGAGGTAACTCTCTTCCTTTCCTGTGGCGGTCCTCATGAGAGCCAGTTTCATCATAGTCCTTGATGGTTTTTATGACTGCGCTTGAAGAAACTTTCAAAGTTCTTGACATTTTCCGGATTGACTGACCGTCATGTCTTAAAGTAATGATGGACTGACATTTCTCTTTGCTTATTTGAGCTGTTCTTGCCATAATATGGACTTGGTCTTTTACCAAATAGGGCTATCTTCTGTATACCAACCCTACCTTGTCACAACACAACTGATTGGCTCAAACACATTAAGAAGGAAAGAAATTCCACAAACTCAGAGTGTGGAAAGCTGTCATCAAAGCAAAGGGTGGCTACTTTGAAGAATCTCAAATATAAAATATATTTTGATCTGATAAACACGTCTCTGGTTACTACATGATTCCATATGTGTTATTTCATAGTTTTCATGTCTTCACTATTATTCTGCAATGTAGAAAATAGTAAAAATAAAGAAAACACTTGAATGACTAGGTATGTCCAAACTTTTGACTGGTACTGTATATGTATATATATATATATCCATACGGTGCCTTCGGAAAGTATTCAGACCCCTTGACTTTGTCCGGCGTCATCCACAAATAGATTTTTTTGTCCCCTCATCCATCTA
>NC_138301.1:123865512-123905512 GCF_965601325.2 Salmo salar | reverse complement strand
TTCCATTGTGTTTTAATGTCAGCTCTAGTGTTGTTGTGTTTCCATCAGGACACTAAAGACTGTTGCTTTGTGAGAAGGTGTTAAAGTTCACAGTTCTTATGTAAATGACAATTAAAAAGTACCAAGTTAGAGCAGGTCCGCCGGAGCCATGGCCCAGTGAGGGATGGGTGCCGGCCCGCGTAGATGGAAACAGAAAAGTCTGAGCCTTTTGGGTAAAATAATAGAGTAAAACTCTGGGGTAAATCACTGGGGTAAATCACTGGGGTAAATCACTGGGGTAAATCCTCAGTGGAAATGTGCCATTAGAAGAAAGGCACAACATGGCCGCCCAATGGCATCCGACCGCAAGGCGCTACAGAGGGTAGTGGGTACTGGGTACAGCCCAGTACATCACTGGGGCCGAGCTCCGTGCCATCCAGGACCTCTATACCAGGCGGTGTCAGAGGAAGGCCCAGTACATCACTGGGGCCAAGCTTCCTGCCATCCAGGACCTCTATACCAGGCGGTGTCAGAGGAAGGCCCAGTACATCACTGGGGCCGAGCTCCGTGCCATCCAGGACCTATATACCAGGCGGTGTCAGAGGAAGGCCCAGTACATCACTGGGGCCGAGCTCCGTGCCATCCAGGACCTCTATACCAGGCGGTGTCAGAGGAAGGCCCTCAACATTTGAAAAATACTCCAGGCTGAATTTAATCAACTAATATCAGGTAGAAAGTGTGAAGAAATTGAAATGAAGATAAATATACATTTGTTAATAATATATTCTCTAAAACTATTTTTCTTCAATCGCAGTTATTTCAATATTGAGCATTTAGCAGTGCTATTTTGCTGATTTTTTTGGTCTAAAACAAGAATATAAGCAATATGGAATTAATGACAATGTTCCCATGTCTAATATAACTGCTACATTTACTGTCAATATAGCATAATCATTTTTTTTCCCAGATTGCATTTCGGCAAAGACATTTTGCGATGCGAATATTGGGTAGCGACTGACACAACCTGGTTCAATTTGGATGCCGAGGGAAAACCAGTTGGGAAGCACTGTCTTGAACACAGTGGTCTACAGTAACTAAGTAAAAAATACTTTAAAGTACTACTTACATTTTAGCAGACGCTCTTACCCAGAGCGACTTACAGTAGTGAATGCATACATTTCATTTTCATTTCATACATTTTTATTTTTTTATTTTCATATTGGCCCCCCATGGGAATCGAACCCACAACCCTGGCGTTGCAAACACCATGCTCCACCAACTGAGCTACAGGGAAGGCTGGTTTTTGGGGGTATCTGTACTTTACTATTTACATTTTTGACAACTTTTACTTTTACTTCAATACATTCCTAAAGAAAATGTGTACTTTGTACTGTCATACATTTCCCCTGAATACTCAAAAGCACTCGTTACATTTCGTATGTTTAGGCAGGATAGCAATATAGTCCAATTCACACACACATATCAATATAACACATTGCTATCCCTACTGCCTCTGATCTGGTGGACTGTAAATGGTACCTGAGTGTTGGGCTGTGCACCTGGATGTCAGTAAATAAAAATAACTAAAAAAATACATTGTGGCATCTTAATATGTATAGTATTTACTTTTACTTTTGTCACGCCCTGGCCATAGAGAGGTTTTTGTTCTCTATTTTGGTTAGGCCAGGGTGTGACTAGGGTGGGCATTCTATGTCCTTTTTTCTATGTTTTTGTATTTCTTTGTTTTGGCCTGGTATGGCTCTCAATCAGGGACAGCTGTACTTCGTTGTGATTGGGAGCCATACTTAGGCAGCCTGTTTTCCTTTGGGTTTTTGTGGGTAGTTGTTTCTGTTGTGTGGTTTGCACCTGACAGAACTGTTGGCGTTCGTTTGTTTCTGAAGTTCAAGTGTTTCGTATTATTAAAACTTCAATATGAACACTCACCACGCTGCATCTTGGTCCCCTCTGTCAGACGAGGTATGTGTTAATGTACGAGGAGAGGTATGAGGAGAGGTATGTGTTAATGTACGAGGAGAGGTATGAGGAGAGGTATGTGTTTATGTACGAGGAGAGGTATGAGGAGAGGTATGTGTTTATGTATGAGGAGAGGTATGTGTTTATGTATGAGGAGAGGTATGTGTTTATGTACGAGGAGAGGTATGAGGAGAGGTATGTGTTTATGTATGAGGAGTGGTATGTGTTAATGTATGAGGAGAGATATGTGTTAATGTATGAGGAGAGGTATGTGTTTATGTACGAGGAGAGGTATGAGTTAATGTATGAGGAGAGGTATGTGTTAATGTATGAGGAGAGGTATGTGTTTATGTACGAGGAGAGGTATGAGTTAATGTATGAGGAGAGGTATGAGTTAATGTATGAGGAGAGGTATGTGTTTATGTACGAGGAGAGGTATGAGTTAATGTATGAGGAGAGATATGTGTTAATGTATGAGGAGAGGTATGAGGAGAGGTATGTGTTTATGTACGAGGAGAGGTATGTGTTAATGTATGAGGAGAGATATGTGTTAATGTATGAGGAGAGGTATGTGTTTATGTACGAGGAGAGGTATGAGTTAATGTATGAGGAGAGGTATGTGTTAATGTATGAGGAGAGGTATGTGTTTATGTACGAGGAGAGGTATGAGTTAATGTATGAGGAGAGGTATGAGTTAATGTATGAGGAGAGGTATGTGTTTATGTACGAGGAGAGGTATGAGTTAATGTATGAGGAGAGATATGTGTTAATGTATGAGGAGAGGTATGAGGAGAGGTATGTGTTTATGTACGAGGAGAGGTATGTGTTAATGTATGAGGAGAGGTATGAGGAGAGGTATGTGTTAATGTATGAGGAGAGGTATGTGTTAATGTATGAGGAGAGGTATGTGTTAATGTATGAGGAGAGGTATGAGTTAATGTATGAGGAGAGGTATGAGTTAATGTATGAGGAGAGATATGTGTTAATGTATGAGGAGAGGTATGAGGAGAGGTATGTGTTTATGTACGAGGAGAGGTATGTGTTAATGTATGAGGAGAGGTATGAGGAGAGGTATGTGTTAATGTACGAGGAGAGGTATGTGTTAATGTACGAGGAGAGGTATGTGTTAATGTACGAGGAGAGGTATGAGGAGAGGTATGTGTTTATGTACGAGGAGAGGTATGTGTTATGTACGAGGAGAGGTATGTGTTAATGTACGAGGAGAGGTATGTGTTTATTTACGAGGCGAGGTATGTGTTAATGTACGAGGAGAGTTAAATATACTTGCGTATGAGAAACCAAACGGCAGCATTAATGTTTGCCTTGCATTCCATGCTGACGTTAAAAGAGAGACAACAGGCAGAATTGTGCCCAGAGTTTTCCCTTCTCTTCCACCTACACTTCATCACAACACAACTGTCACGGTTGTCGTCGGTTAAGGAGGACCAAAATGCCGCAGGTATGTGTAAACTCATCTTCTTTATTTTATGGAAAGAAGGAAAACCCAAAAATAAACACACCGACAATAAACAGTCCTGTAAGGCTTGATGCTATACACAGAACAATCTCCCACAATTAAACAGACAAACACACCCAACTAATATAGGACTTCCAATCAAAGGCAACACCACACAGCTGCCTTCAATTGGAAGTCCACCCCAATTAACCAAACATAGACATACAACTAACTAGATCAACATAGAAATACGTAAACAAGGAACAGTGCCCAAAAACCCCGGAATACTTAAATCAAATGGCCTTTTTAGAAAAACACCACCCCGAACCACATAAACCAAATACCCTCTGCCACGTCCTGACCAAACTACAATACCAATTAACCCTTATACTGGCCAGGACGTGACAACAACGCAGAAAGGTGCCATCATACTAGGTCATTTAATTTAATAATTTAATTTAATCATACTAGGTCATTAAATGCTTATGACGATTTTTCCAAAATTATAGTAAGATATTTTGGCTACAGAAGTGCTGTTTCTTATCGAAATGACATCGACTTACAGTGAAATGACATCAACACATACTGGAGGAATTACTGGCCAGTTAGAGTGGCTAGCTTAGCTAACGAGCTAGCTACAGTGGCTAGTGTAACTGGATTGGTTATGTTTCCACTTGCCTCTAAAGAAAGGTGTATTCAATGTTCAAGCATTCTTATTGGTTGGTTCAACTCTGATGACAATAAGGCGTGTTGTGATTGGCCCCGCTTGCGGATCGGGGGAGATCGCGAACGTCAGGTCTTCCCAGTATGAAAATGTGATGCAAGGGGTAGGTCACGTTCTGAATACTGTTTGATATTTTATATTTTACAATATGTACAAGTTTGCTGTACATTACTGATTTATACATGTGTGGGTATATGGTACCTGTTAGGGATTGAGGGGATTTCTGGGATGTGCTTTGGCATATGATTGCTGTAGATAAGTGTTAGCTAGCATACACTGATGTAATGGTCACATAAGCCCACTGCTAACACAGTTGTCTTCATGCTACAGATTTTACCATCGACAGCCATCAGTACCATTAAGCCCTGCACAACTAACGTGCTGTTTCCCATTTAACAACAGGTATTTACACATGTTATATTTTGTATTGTATTTTTGTATTTTGTTCGTCCCAGTATGAAAATGTGATGCAAGGGATTTTGCCATCGACAGCCATCAACATCATTAAGCCCTGCACAACTAACATGCTGTTTCCTATTTAACAACATAAATAAATAATGGTCAACTGGGACCACTGGCTGAGGGTGATTTATTTGGACAAAACACAACACAAGGAGAGTACGATTAACATCTGTTACACTAGCTTAGCTAACAAACTAGCTACGTCACATCAACACATACTGGAGGAGTTACTGGCTAGCTACAGTGGCTAGCTTAGCTAACGAACTAGCTACGTCACATTAACACATACTGGAGGAGTTACTGGCTAGCTACAGTGGCTAGCTTAGCTAACGAACTAGCTACGTCACATTAACACATACTGGAGGAGTTACTGGCTAGCTACAGTGGCTAGCTTAGCTAACAAACTAGCTACGTCACATTAACACATACTGGAGGAGTTACTGGCCAGTTAGAGTGGCTAGCTTAGCTAACGAACTAGCTACGTCACATTAACACATACTGGAGGAGTTACTGGCTAGCTACAGTGGCTAGCTTAGCTAACGAACTAGCTACGTCACATTAACACATACTGGAGGAGTTACTGGCCAGTTAGAGTGGCTAGCTTAGCTAACGAACTAGCTACGTCACATTAACACATACTGGAGGAGTTACTGGCTAGCTACAGTGGCTAGCTTAGCTAACAAACTAGCTACGTCACATTAACACATACTGGAGGAGTTACTGGCCAGTTAGAGTGGCTAGCTTAGCTAACGAACTAGCTACGTCACATCCACACATACTGGAGGAGTTACTGGCCAGTTAGAGTGGCTAGCTTAGCTAACGAACTAGCTACGTCGGTCAAGGTGAGCATCACCAGAACGACACATCCACGAACCACCAAAAGCCGTTACAGAGATGGAGGGATATTCCTAGCTGTCTCCATGTCCCCGCGAGAGGACGGCGTGAAGAGACTCTAGCCCCGCCCCCCTGTCAGTGGCTGACAAAACAAGAGAAAAACTGTTGATGCACATCCAAATGTCAAACTTGCCCCTGGTGTATTCTCCTATTCTAACTCTCAATAGTATTGAGACCCTGACTGAGAAGACAGCGTGCCGGCCCGGCACTGCCCTGTCCCTTTGAGAAGACAGCGTGCCGGCCCTGCCCTGTCCCTTTGAGAAGACAGCGTGCCGGCCCGGCCCTGCCCTGTCCCTTTGAGAAGACAGCATGCCGGCCCTGCCCTGTCCCTTTGAGAAGACAGCGTGCCGGCCCTGCCCTGCCCTGTCCCTTGGAGAAGACAGCGTGCCGGCCCTGCCCTGCCCTGTCCCTTTGAGAAGACAGCTTGCCGGCCCTGCCCTGTCCCTTTGAGAAGACAGCGTGCCGGCCCTGCCCTGCCCTGTCCCTTGGAGAAGACAGCTTGACAATAACCCGGGGCACGCATGGACCAACTCACAATCCACTCTAACGGGGTGTGTGTGCGTCTGTGTTTAAAAAAATATATATATATATTTTTGTTAATTTTTATTTAACTAGGTAAGTTAGTTAAGAACAAATTCTTATTTACAATGAAGGCCTACCCCGGCCAAACCCTAACCCGGACGATGCTGGGCCAATTGGGCACCGCCCTATGGGACTCCCCAATCAAGGCTAGTTGTGATACAGCCCAGGATCGAACCAGGGTCTGTAATGACATCTCTAGCACTGATATGCAGTGCCTTAGACCGCTGCGCCACTCATGTGTGTGTGTGTGTGTGTGTGTGTGTGTGTGTGTGTGTGTGTGTGTGTGTGTGTGTGTGTGGTGTGTGTGTGTGTGTGTGTGTGTGTGTGTGTGTGTGTGTGTGTGTGTGTGTGTGTGTGTGTGCGTCAAAGCATTTAGAATTTCAATTAAAATGTGTTTAGATTGTAAACAACAGAATATGTTAATTCGGCTGTAACAGTTTTTAAACATATGAACACATTTATTCAGCATTTAGTTTTAAACACTAAGGATGTTGTTTTAACACAATAGGATGTAGAGACATATTTTCATATTTCCCAGCATGCCTTTCGAGGAAATGTGAGAGATTACCCACCCATGACTGTGTTGGTTGTTAATGACAGAGATATGGTTGTAAACCCTTACAACCACCTGTTAGACCTTTCTTTACATATGGCTGAAATATCTTTGATGTTGTGGTCTGAAACAATACATTTTGTTGGTAAACGTTCCAAATGTCGACAAAACAAAATACAGCTGGACAAGGTGGGATATTTTTGTGTCTGTAAAAATGAGTTATGCGAGAAATGGCGGTTGACACTTTTTATGCGCAAATATTGATATAATAATCATCCTATCGGAAGTAAACTTGGAATCACGCGATAACAAGGTGTGTGGTTCTCCCACTACGACTCGGAAAAGCTTGAAGCTTGCAGTTTATTAGGCTACAGATGAAATAAATAATGACGAACTTCACAGGGTGGTGAAAGTGCACGGTGATTGTCACAAACGTCGTAATGATCAGACCAAACTGCAGCAGGGATGTGAATCATCTTCTTGATTTATTAAAGAAATGAACACTGACCAAAAGAACGACGAAAAAAAAAAACAATCCTGTAAGGTAAATATACTATACATGGAACAACCACCCACAAAACACAAGAGAAAATAAACCCACTTAAATATGGCCTCCAATTAGAGGCAACGACAACCAGCTGCCTCTAATTGGAGGTCGTTCCCAAAACTAACATAGAAATAGACAAATTAGAAAACCCACATAGAAATAGAAAACAAGAACATAAACCAAAAAAAAAAACTAAACACACTAAACAAACACACCCTGCCACGTCCTGACCAAACTACAATAACAAATAACCCCTATTACTGGTCAGGACGTGACAGTGATGCTCCTTTCCAGTACATATCGAGGGTCTTATTCTGATTACATGATGATCGATGCTTGGCTGCTGTTTGACAAAATCAGAATGATCTCGATCTTGTGTCCGTGATAATGTCATGATGTAGGCTATACCTGCACTGATCAGTAGAGGCTCCTCAGAGGAGGAAGGGGAGGACCATCCTCTTCAGTGAATTTCATAAAAAAATCCAAAATGGTAAAACATTTGAAAAGTTGTAATCTTTACATAAAACTATACTAAATATATGCACGTCACCAAATAATTGATTAATAATTGATTAAAACACACTATTTTGCAATGAAGGTCTTCAGTAGCCTCAACAGCACTCTGTAGGGTAGCACCATAGTGTAGCCGGAGGACAGCTAGCTTCCATCCTCCTCTGGGTACATTGACTTCAATACAAAACCTAGGAGGCTCATGGTTCTCACCCCCTTCCATAGACTTACACAGTAATTTCAGAGGACATCCTCCAACCTATCAGAGCTCTTGCAGCATGAACTGACATGTTGTCCACCCAATCAAAGGATCAAATTTAGTACTGAAAGCATAAGCTACAGCTAGCTAGCACTGCAGTGCATAAAATGTGGTGAGTAGTTGACTCAAAGAGAGAAAGACAATAGTTGAACAGTTTTGAACAAATTAATTTCTTCCAAAATGAAGAAGGAAGGGAGAGAGAGAGAGAGATTTCATAAAACATTTTCGCTTTCAGTTTCACTTAATTAGCTAGCAAATGCCGCTAGCTTGTTTAGCCTGCTCAAACAGAGGGATGCTATGTTAGCTAGCTGGTTATAACAGAGGGATGCTATGTTAGCTAGCTGGTTATAACAGAGGGATGCTATGTTAGCTAGCTGGTTATAACAGAGGGATGCTATGTTAGCTAGCTGACTATAGCTATCCAACACTGGAACTCTTCCAAGTCAAGGTGAGCTTCTGGTTTTATTAATTTATTGCCACCGGGGCCCGCCGGTGTAACTGCTAAACTGTTTGCTGACTGTACACTGTACTGCATGATTGTAGCGGGTTTACTAACGCGTTAGTTCTATTAGCTATGTTGACTATGAAGTTACTTTAGCTAATATGGTGACAACGATGTTGGCTGTGTGTAGCGGTTATGATATGGATTGGCTTGGAAAGTTTTTTTTCGCCTGGTCACATACAGCTGACGTATTGTTCATTGAAGTCCACAAGCGAAGCGAAAATGTGAGAGGAGGAGAGCGCATAGATGCGAGAAGGAATACAACGTGGCTGCTATGAAAGTGAACTGTGTTTTACGTGTGATCAGGGATGTATTCATTCTGCCGATTCTTTTGAAAAGCGTTTCTTAAAACGGAAGAAAATTGAACAAAAAGGGGGATAAAAATACCTGAATTTGTCCAATAGAAACTCTCGTTTGTAACTGTTGGACTAATGATTACACCCTGGATCAGCTAGATGCAGGCCAGAGTGTGCAAGGCGGTATTGAATCTGTCACTTTCTGTCCATGTCACTCTCTGTCCATGTGTCACTGTCTGTCACCTCAAGAAATGTCTCTCGACCTGTGTGGATCTACATTGTAATCTTCCATTCATAGGCTAGGTTGTAGCAACCTCATGATGGGTACAGGGAACATTCTAGTATCATGCAGTATCCTAAACCCATCACTGTTACTTTGAACTGGGTGAATATGAATGACAGTATCCTAAACCCATCACTGTTACATTGAACTGGGTGAAGGACCAGTATCCTAAACCCATCACTGTTACATTGAACTGGGGGAAGGACAGTATCCTAAACCCATCACTGTTACATTGAACTGGGTGAATATGAATGACAGTAACCTAAACCCATCACTGTTACATTGAACTGGGTGAATATGAAGGACAGTATCCTAAACCCATCGATGTTACATTGAACTGGGTGAAGGACAGTATCCTAAACCCATCACTGTTACATTGAACTGGGTGAATATGAAGGACAGTATCCTAAACCCATCACTGTTACATTGAACTGGGTGAATATGAAGGACAGTATCCTAAACCCATCACTGTTACATTGAACTGGGTGAATATGAAGGACAATATCCTAAACCCATCACTGTTACATTGAACTGGGTGAATATGAAGGACAGTATCCTAAACCCATCACTGTTACATTGAACTGGGTGAATATGAATGACAGTCATCCAGTATTCTGTAATAGAAATAAGGCCATGATCATGTAAAATAAATAATTGTCCTATAACGGCATTCGTCGGACGGAGTGGACCAAAGCGCAGCGTGGTAAGTGCTCATGATTTATTAAACAAAGAAACACTCGAACAAAAATAATAAAACGAAAAGCCAACAGTTACGTCAGGGACTCTGTGGCTCAGTTGGTAGAGCATGGCGCCTGCAACGCCAGGGTTGTGGGTTCAATTCCCACGGGGGACCAGTATTTAAAAATGTAATAAAAATGTATGCACTCTACTGTAAGTTGCTCTGGATAAGAGCATCTGCTAAATTACTAAAATGTAGGTACAAAAAAACAGAAAATAACTACCCACAAAACACAGGTGGGCACATTTGCTAATATAACGCAACATTTTTATGTTTTTACAAAAACCATCAGTAGAGTTGAAAAATGCGATAGAAACCATTTATCTTGTATCTTGATGGTTTTGTTTATTCGGTACATGGAAATGTATTTTTATGTGTAATATCATCATCACGCATAAAAAAATTTTTTATCTGCAACAAGTCAATTTGATAGAAACACATCTCTGGTGTGGAAAAGGCTTTAGAATATTCGCCGGAAAATCTGTCGCCAATTTGGACGGAAACCAACGCGATTTAAAATATTTCTTGAATCAAATGTCCTGTTCAGTTGAAATGTTGGTAAGGTAAAAAGACAATCCTAACTCTGAATAAATGTTGCTAAGGTGACAGACAATCCTAACTCTGAATAAATGTTGCTACGGTGACAGACAATCCTAACTCTGAATAAATGTTGCTACGGTGACAGACAATCCTAACTCTGAATAAATGTTGCTACGGTGACAGACAATCCTAACTCTGAATAAATGTTGCTACGTTGACAGACAATCCTAACTCTGAATAAATGTTGCTACGTTGACAGACAATCCTAACTCTGAATAAATGTTGCTAAGGTGACAGACAATCCTAACTCTGAATAAATGTTGCTACGGTGACAGACAATCCTAACTCTGAATAAATGTTGCTAAGGTGACAGACAATCGTAACTCTGAATAAATGTTGCTACGGTGACAGACAATCCTAAGTCTGAATAAATGTTGCTACGGTGACAGACAATCCTAACTCTGAATAAATGTTGCTACGGTGACAGACAATCCTAAGTCTGAATAAATGTTGCTACGGTGACAGACAATCCTAACTCTGAATAAATGCAATGGAAAGTCACATCAATTTCTAATGGATACACTCTAAACGGGACGATGGGGAAGTAAACACTTGTGTTTCAAACCTGAACACAAAGGAGATAGAGGTATTCTCCTGGTTGGAGACTAGAAAAACCTGACTATCATGTTTAATCTTGCATTTTAAACGCCTCTGTTTAAAATGAGAACACTTATTGGCTAATCTTTAAGTTTTAAACACTGACGTTTAGGTGATAACCCTGTAAGACACTAGCAACGTCTCAGTCCGCGTGTGGTGTGTGTGTGTGTGTGTGTGTGTGTGTGTGTGTGTGTGTGTGTGTGTGTGTGTGTGTGTGTGTGGTGTGCCATTCAGCATTCCATCGTGAGCAACTTAATTAATTTCCAGTCTGTCTCATCAGGGCTCCGTTATCTCCCTAATCGGTTCAGATCTGCCTGACCGCAGTCATCCTCTCCACTCCTCTCCCTCTCCTCTCCACTCCTCTCCTCCCCCCTCTCCACTCACCCCTCTTCCCCCTCCACTCCTCCCCCTCGCCTTGCCTCTCCACTCCTCCCCCTCTCCTCCTCCCCCTCTCCTACCCCTCTCCTCTCCTCCACCTCTCCACTCCTCCCCTTCTCCTTTCCTCCCGCTTTCCTCTCCTCTCCTCCCACTCGCTCCTCTCCACTTATAAACTACAACCAAAGAGACTGAAGCGTAAAGTTACAACCAATGCAGATATAGCCTATAGGTTTTAAATACATTAGACATGTTATGGATCAAGATGTGTTCAACAGTTGCCTTATGAACCGGCTGATAGCATCCTTCATGACAGACACTGTGTGATGGAAAGCGGTCTGAATGAGACTCCTAGTAACCTTATAATAATCTTATAATAAAAGCCTACACCTGCGTATAGCCTTCTACAAACGGTCCTAATAAAAAAGGGCGACGGAGACTAATACAAGCGTAACGTCAATAATAAGGTTTTAAATGTCTCTTCGTGATGTGGCCTCTATTCATGTTTCATATCTAGTAGCATCAGAAGAAAGAAAAAAAGAACATGACTGATGCTAGAATCCCCCCCCCCGAAGAATAGACGGACCGCCGGTACCACGATTTCATTTCCTTCCTTCCTTCCCTCCGTCTATCTATTGCATTCCTCCATCTCTCCGCCTCTCCGCTGACTCCAGCCCTGTAGCTAACGGAATGCTATTTCTGTCTTTTCACCTTCAGCGGCTGCATCAATAACACCACGGTGGTAGTGCGAGGAGAGGAGGCTGGCCACGCAACGCTCGCTTCTGTCCCTATAACGTTAACGTTTAATATATTTTTTGTGTTGTTGTTGTTGTTGTTGTTGTTGTCGTTGTCGTTACAATATGTTTCTGATCTGTCCCTATTCCGTGACGTAGCCTATATTCTCGTTGAGTTATTCGGTTACCGGATGCAGGCCGTTACTGCAGCCGATATGAAGGGCACCGTGGAGAGGAGCCCTGCTGCTAACGGGCCTCTAACTGGCATCATAGAACGTCATAGAACCCTCTAACTGGCATGTAGAACATCATAGAACCCTCTAACTGGCATGTAGAACATCATAGAACCCTCTAACTGGCATGTAGAACATCATAGAATCCTCTAACTGGCATGTAGAACGTCATAGAACCCTCTAACTGGCATGTAGAACATCATAGAACCCTCTAACTGGCATGTAGAACATCATAGAACCCTCTAACTGGCATGTAGAACATCATAGAACCCTCTAACTGGCATGTAGAACGTCATAGAACCCTCTAACTGGCATGTAGAACATCATAGAACCCTCTAACTGGCATGTAGAACATCATAGAACCCTCTAACTGGCATGTAGAACGTCATAGAACCCTCTAACTGGCATCATAGAACGTCATAGAACCCTCTAACTGGCATGTAGAACGTCATAGAACCCTCTAACTGGCATGTAGAACGTCATAGAACCCTCTAACTGGCATGTAGAACGTCATAGAACCCTGGCATGTAGAACGTCATTTCTGAATGGGCTTAAAAACTATATGTATGTTTTGTCTGAATCAAATGCAAATGGATACGTCAAAGTGCATAGATGTCAGGGCTGACCGTGCGCCTGTAATTCCCCCCCCCACCCCCTCCCCCAATCTCTCTCTCTCTCTCTCTCTCTCTCTCTCTCTGTCTCTCTCTCTCTCTCTCTGTCTCTCTCTCTCCGCCTTCTCTCTGTCTCTCTCTCTCCTCTCTCTCCCCCTCTCTCTCTATGTGTACCCGCTGGACACAATGTCAGCAAGCTCACAGAGAAAACAGTGACGGACACACGGCATCGGTAGACATACTTACAATTCCTTAATGATCATTGCGGTGGTGATGTCTTATTCTCACGAGGGAAGGTTAGTGTTAGGATCCCGAACAGTGTCTTCCCCTCCGTCAGACTCTCTCTCTCTCTCTGTCTCTCTCTCTCTCTCTCTCTCTCTCTCTCCCACCTCTCCCCCTCTATGTCATTCTCTACCTCCCGTTTCTCTGTTTTCCTCAAATTCACTTCCTGATCGAGGCCTCGCGCGGTAACTAGGCTACAACCGTGTTCGTGTGTCGTCACACAGGCAACGTGACGTCAAAAAAGAAAAAAACGAGGGGGATGGCGATAACACCGAATCGGTTTTGCTGCTGAGGGTCTGAGTGGGTGCTAGGAGGATCGTCAGGGAAAGAGGAAACCCGGAGTGGTCGATCCTGTTGTGATGTCACAACAGCTGGGGAGTATAATCCTCCGACCAGATGGAGATCACGGGCTGGCTCAGTGTGTGTGTGTGTGTGTGTGTGTGTGTGTGTGTGTGTGTGTGTGTGTGTGTGTGTGTTGTAAGTGTGCGGTGTTGGCTGGCTGTAACCCTCTGAGTCTTCACTCATTATCATCATCTTCATCATACCCTCTCTCTGTCTCTCTCTCTATCTATATATATATCTCTCTCTCTCTCTCTCTCTGTCTCTCTCTCTCTCTCTGTCTCTCTCTCTCTCTCTCTCTCTCTCTCTCTCACTCTCTCTACTTTACATTTTCAATTAAAGGGCTTTATTGGCATGGGAAACATATGTTTACATTGTCAAAGCAAGATAATAAATAAAAGTGAAATAAACATACAAAAATGTATAGCAAACATTACACTTACAACAGTTCTGTTTTTTTGTTAATTCTTTCCAATGTGTCAAGTAATTATCTTTTTTGTTTTCTCATGATTTGGTTGGGTCTAATTATGTTGCTGTCCTGGGGCTCTGTGGGGTCTGTTTGTGTTTGTGAACAGAGCCCCAGGACCAGCTTCCTTAGGGGACTCTTCTCCAGGTTCATCTCTCTGTAGATTAACGCTTTGTTATGGAAGGTTTGGGAATCGCTTCCTTTTAGGTGGTTGTAGAATTTAACGGCTCTTTTATGGATTTTGATCATTAGCGGGTATTGACCTAATTCTGCTCTGCATGCATTATTTGGTGTTTAACGTTGTACACGGAGAATATTTTTGCAGAATTCTGTGTTTGTCCATTTTGTGAATTATTGGTTTGGTGAGCGGACCCCAGACCTCACAACCATAAAGGGCAATGGGTTCTATAACTGATTCAGGTATTTTTAGCCAGATCCTAATTTGTTGGCATAGAATGCCCTTCTTGCCTTGTCTCTCAGATCGTTCACAGCTTTGTGGAAGTTACCTGTGGTGTTGATTTTTAGGCCGAGGTATGTATCGTGTTTTTGTGTGCTCTAGGGCAACAGGGTCTAGATGGAATTTGGATTCGCGGTCCTGGCAACTGGATCTTTTTTGGAACACCAGTATTTTTGTCTTACTGAGGTTTACTGTCAGGGCCCAGGTCTGTCAGGGCCCAGGTCTGTCAGGGTCCAGGTCTGTCAGGGCCCAGGTCTGTCAGGGCCCAGGTCTGTCAGGGTCCAGGTCTGTCAGGGCCCAGGTCTGTCAGGGCCCAGGTCTGTCAGGGCCCAGGTCTGTCAGGGTCCAGGTCTGTCAGGGTCCAGGTCTGTCAGGGCCCAGGTCTGACAGAATCTGTGCAGAAGATCTAGGTGCTGCTGTAGGCCCTCCTTGGTTGGGGACAGAAGCACCAGATCATCAGTAAACAGTAGACATTTCACTTTAGATTCTAGTAGGGTGAGGGCCGGGTGCTGCAGACTGTTCTAGTGCGCTCGCCATGTCGTTGACATATTTTTTATTTTTTTATTTTTTTATTTCACCTTTATTTAACCAGGTAGGCAAGTTGAGAACAAGTTCTCATTTACAATTGCGACCTGGCCAAGATAAAGTAAAGCAGTTCGACAACATACAAAAACACAGAGTTACACATGGAGTAAAACAACTTACAATCAATGATGCAGTAGAAAAAAATAAGACTATATACAATGTGAGCAAATGATGTGAGATAAGGGAGGTAAAGGCAAAAAAGGCCATATACAGTGCAAGTCAAAAGTTTTGACACACCTACTCATTCAAGGGATTTTCTTTATTTTTAGAATAAGACATCAACACTATGAAATAACACATATGGAATCATGTAGTAACCAAAAAAAGTGTTGAACAAATCTAAATGTATTTTATATTTGAGGTTCTTCAAAATAGCCACACCTTTGCCTTGATGACAGCTTTGCACACTCTTGGCATTCTATCAAATCAATTAAAATGTTGGGTGACAAGCTAAATATCTTCAGCCTACTGAGGTTGAAGAGGCGTTGTTGCGGTGGTTTGCGCTTTCAGTTTTGCGCGAATTCCGCCATCCATCCACGGTTTCTGGGTAGGTTTTAATAGTCACAGTGGGAACAACAATGCACTTCTTGATGAACGCACTTACCGAGTCAGCGTGTAGGTCGATGTTGTTCTCATATTCCAGTCTGTGTGATCAAAACAATCTTGAAGCGTGGCTCTCGTCACTGGTACATCCTGTTTGAGTTTCTGGACGGTAGGAGCAAGATGGCGTTGTGATCGGATTTGCCGAAGGGAGAACGGGGGAGGGCTTTGTATGCATCGCGGAAGTTAGAGTAGCAGTGATCTAGGGTCTTACCCATGCGCATAGTGCAATCAATATGCTGGTGGTATTTAGGGAGCCTTGTTCTCAAATTTGCTTTGTTAAAATCCCCAGCTACAATAAATGCAGCCTCAGGATATATGGTTTCCAGTTTGCATATAGTCCAGTGAAGTTCCTTGATGGCCATCTTGGTGTCTGCTTGAATGGTACACAGCTGTAACTATAACTGACGAGAATTCTCTTGGTAGGAAAATGGCCGACATTTGATTGTAAGGAATTCTAGGTTGGGTGAGCAGAAGGACTTGAGTTCCTGTATGTTGTTATGATTACACCATGAGTCGTTAATCATAAAGCAGACACCCCCCGCCATTTCTCTTCCCAGAGAGGTGTTTATCTCTGTCGGTGCGATGCAACCAGAGTCATGAGGTAGTCACCTGGAATGCATTTCAATTTCCATGTGTGCTTTGTTTTAATTTAATTAATTTAAATTTTATTTCACCTTTATTTAACCAGGTAGGCTAGTTGAGAACAAGTTCTCATTTACAACTGTGACCTGGCCAAGATAAAGCAAAGCAGTGCGACACAAACAACAACAAAGAGTTACACATGGAGTAAACAAACGTACAGTCAACAACACAACAACAAAAAGTCTATATAGTGTGTGCAAATGGCGTGAGGAGGTAAGGCAATAAATAGGCCAAAGTAGTGAAGTTATTACAATTTAGCAAATGAACACTGAAGTGATAGATGAGCAAATGATGTCCAAGTAGAAATACTGATGTGCAAAAGAGCAAAAAAGTAAATAAAAACAATATGGGGATGAGGTAGGTAGATTGGATGGGCTATCTACAGATGGTCTGTGTACAGCTGCAGCGATCGGTAAGCTGCTCTGATAGCTGCTGCTTAAAGTTAGCGAGGGAGATAAGTCTCCAACTTCAGCAATTTTTTCAAAATCGTTTTTGCAAATCGTGGCAGCAGAGGACTGGAAGGAAAGGCGGCCAAAGGAGGTGTTGGCTTTGGGGATGACCAGTGAAATAAACCTGCTGGAGTGCGTGCTATGGTGGGTGTTGTTATGGTGACCAGTGAGTTGAGATAAGGCTGAGCTTTACCTAGCAAAGACTTATAGATGACCTGGAGTCAGTGGGTCTGGTGACGAATATGTAACGAGGGCCAGCCGACGAGAGCATACAGGTCGCAGTGGTGGGTAGAATATGGGGCTTTGGTGACAAAACGGATGGCACTGTGAAAGACTGCATCCAGTTTGCTAGGTAGAGTGTTGGCGGCTATCTTGTAAATGTCATCGCCGAAGTCAAGGATCGGTAGGATTGTCAGTTTTACAAGGGTATGTTTGGCAGCGTGAGTGAACGAGGCTTAGTTGCGAAATAGGAAGCCGATTCTAGATTTAATTTTGGATTGCAGATGTTTAATATGAGAAGGGGAGTTTACAGTCTAGCCAGACACCTAGCTATTTGTAGTTGTCCACATATTCTAAGTCCGAACTGTCCAGAATAGGGATGTTAGTCGGGCAGGCGGGTGCGGGCAAGCGATCGGTTGAAAAGCATTAATTTAGTTTTACTAACATTTAAGGGCAGTTGGAGGCCACGGAAGGAGTGTTGTATGGCATTGAAGCTCGTTTGGAGGTTAGTTAAAATCTATGGGCTAGGTGGGATGCTTGCGTCCCACCTACGTAACAGCCACTTGCAGCCTGTGGCGCGATTTTCAAAACCTTAAAAATCCTATTACTTCAATTTCTCAAACATATGACTATTTTACAGCTATTTAAAGACAAGACTCTCGTTAATCTAACCACACTGTCCGATTTCAAAAAGGCTTTACAACGAAAGCAAAACATTAGATTATGTCAGCAGAGTACCAAGCCAGAAATAATTAGACACCCATTTTTCAAGCCAGCATATAATGTCACCAAAACCCAGAAGACAGCTAAATGCAGCACTCACCTTTGATGATCTTCATCAGATGACAACCCTAGGACATTATGTTATACAATACATGCATGTTTTGTTCAATCAAGTTCATATTTATATCAAAAACCAGCTTTTTACATTAGCATGTGACGTTCAGAACTAGCATACCCCCCGCAAACTTCCGGGGAATTCGCTAACATTTTACTAAATTACTCACGATAAACGTTCACAAAAAGCATAACAATTATTTTAAGAATTATAGATACAGACCTCCTCTATGCACTCGATATGTCGAATTTTAAAATAGCTTTTTGGTGAAAGCACATTTTGCAATATTCTAAGTACATAGCCCAGGCATCACGGGCTCGCTATTTAGACACCCGGCAAGTTTAGCACTCACCATAATCATATTTACTATTATAAAAGTTTGATTACCTTTTGTTGTCTTCGTCAGAATGCACTCCCAAGACTGCTACTTCAATAACAAATGTTGGTTTGGTCCAAAATAATCCATCGTTATATCCGAATAGCGGCGTTTTGTTCGTGCGTTCCAGACACTATCCGAAATGGTAAAGAAGTGTCGCGCGCAATGGCGCAATTCGTGACAATAAAATTCTAAATATTCCATTACCGTACTTCGAAGCATGTCAACCGCTGTTTAAAATCAATTTTTACGCCATTTTTCTCGTAGAAAAGCGATAATATTCCGACAGGGAATCTCCTTTTCGGCAAACAGAGGAAAAAATCACAAAGGCGGGGGCGGTCGGGTCACGCGCATAAGCCCAGAGTCCCTTGATCGGCCACTTGAGAAAGGCGATAATGTGTTTCAGCCTGGGGCTGGAATGACGACATTCTGTTTTTTCCCGGGCTCTGAGAGCCTATGGAAGACGTGGGAAGTGTCACGTTAGAGCAGAGATCCTTAGTAAAAGATAGAGATGGAAAAGAAGTTCAAGAAATGGTCAGACAGGCCACTTCCTGTAAAGGAATCTCTCAGGTTTTGACCTGCCATTTGAGTTCTGTTATACTCACAGACACCATTCAAACAGTTTTAGAAACTTTAGGGTGTTTTCTATCCATATGTAATAAGTATATGCATATTCTAGTTACTGGGTAGGAGTGGTAACCAGATTAAATCGGGTATGTTTTTTATCCAGCAGTGTCAATACTGCCCCCTAGCCCTAACAGGTTAACACAGTGTCCAAAGAAGGGCCAGATGTATGCAGAATGGTGTCGTCTGCGTAGAGGTGGATCAGGCAATCACCCACAGCAAGAGCGACATCGTTGATATATATAGAGAAAAGAGTCAGCCCGAGAATTGAACCCTGTGGCACCCACATAGAAACTGCCAGTGGTTCGGACAACAAGCCATCCAATTTGACACACTGAACTCTATCTGAGAAGTAGTTGGTAAACCATGCCAGGCAGTTATTTGAAAAACCAAGGCTGTTGAGTCTGTCGATAAGAATATGGTGATTGACAGAGTCGAAAGCCTTGGCCAGGTCGATGAAGACGGCTGTACAGTACTGTCTTTAATCGATGGCAGTTATGATATCGTTTAGTACCTTGAGCGTGGCTGAGGTGCACCCATGACCAGCTCTGAAACCAGATTGCACAGCGGAGAAGGTACAGTGGGACTCGAAATGGTCAGTGATCTGTTTGTTAACTTGGTTTTTGAAGACTTTAGAAAGGAAGGGCAGGATAGATATATGTCTATAACAGTTTGGGTCTAGAGTGTCACCTCCTTTGAAGAGGGGGTTGACCGTGGCAGCTTTCCAATCTTTAGGGATCTCAGACGATACGAAAGAGAGGTTGAACAGACTGGTAATAGGGGTTGCAACAATGGCAGCGGATAATTTTAGAAAGAGAGGGTCCAGATTGTCTGTCCCAGCTGATTTGTACGGCTCCAGGTTTTGCAGCTCTTTCAAAACATCTTTGGGAGAAGGAGAAGCTGGGGAGGCTCGGGCAAGTAGCTGCGGAGGGTGCAGAGCTGTTGGCCAGGGTTGGGGTAGCCAGGAGGAAAGCATGGCCAGCCGTAGAGAAATGCTTATTGAAATTCTTGATTATCGTAGATTTATCGGTGGTAACAGTGTTTCCTAGCCTCAGTGCAATGGGCAGCTGGGAGGTGGTGCTCTTAGTCTCCATGGACTTTAAAGAGTCCCAGAACTTTTTGGAGTTAGAGCTACAGGATGCAAATTTCTGTTTGAAAAAGCTAGCCTTTGCTTTCCTAACTGACTGTGTGTATTGGTTCCTGACTTCCCTGAAAAGTTGCATATCATGGGGACTATTCGATGCTAGTGCAGTCCGCCACAGGATGTTTTTGTGCTGGTCGAGGGCAGTCAGGTCTGGAGTGAACCAAGGGCTATATCTGTTCTTAGGTCTACATTTTTTGAAAGGGGCATGCTTATTTAAGATGGTGAGGAAATTACTTTTAAAGAACGACCAGGCGTCCTCTACTGACGGGATGAGGTCAATATCCTTCCAGGATACCCGGGCCAGGTCGATTAGAAAGGCCTGCTCGCTGAAATGTTTCAGGGAGCGTTTGACAGTGATGAGTGGAGGTCGTTTGACCGCTGACCCATTACGGATGCAGGCAATGAGGCAGTGATCGCTGAGATCCTGAATGAAAACAGCAGAGGTGTATTTGGAGGGCAAGTTGGTCAGGATAATATCTATGAGGGTGCCCATGTTTACGGATTTAGGGTTGTACCTGGTGGGTTCCTTGATAATTTGTGTGAGATTGAGGGCAACTAGCTTAGATTGTAGGACTGCCGGGTTGTTAAGCATATCCCAGTTTAGCTCACCTAACAGAACAAACTCTGAAGATAGATGGGGGGCAATCAATTCACATATGGTGTCCAGGGCAGAGCTAGGAGCTGAGGGGGGTCTATAACAGGCGGCAACAGTGAGAGACTTATTTCTGGAGAGATAATTTTTTTAAATTAGAAGCTCGAACTGTTTGGGCATAGACCTGGAAAGTATGACAGAACTTTGCAGGCTGTCTCTGCAGTAGATTGCAACTCCACCCCTTTTGGCAGTTCTATCTTAATTAACGGAAAATGTTGTAGTTGGGGATGGAAATCTCAGAATTTTTGGTGGCCTTCCTAAGCCAGGATTCAGACACGGCTAGGACATCAGGGTTGGCGGAGTGTGCTAAAGCAGTGAGTAAAAACAAACTTAAGGAGGAGGCTTCTGATGTTAACATGCATGAAAGCTAGGCTTTTACAGTTACAGAAGTCAACAAATGAGAGTGCCTGGGGACACGCAGGGCCTGGGTTAACCTCTACATCACCCGAGGAACAGAGGAGGAGTAGGATAAGGGTACGGCTAAAGGCTAAAGGCTAGCAAAACTTGTCTTCTACTGCGTTGGGGACAGAGAATAAAAGGAGATTTCTGGGCATGGTAGGATCGATTCAGGGCATAATGTACAGACAGGGGTATGGTAGGGTGCGGGTACAGTGGAGGTAAACCCAGGCATTGAGTGGGCATAAGAGAGGTTGCATCTCTGGATGCATTAGTTATGCTGGGTGAGGTCACCGCATGTGTGGGGGGTGGGACAAAGGAGGTATCTGAGGTATGTTGAGTGGGACTAGGGGCTCTGCAGTAAAATAAAACAATGATAACTATCCTAAACAACAGTATACAAGGCATATTGACATTTGAGAGAGACATAAAGCGAGGCATAAAGCAATCACAGGTGTTGATTGGGAGCGCTAGCTAAGACAACAACGGGTAAGACAACAACAGCTAATCGGCTAAGTCAACAACAACAGGTAAAATGGTGATGAATGGGCAGAGAGGGTCAGTTAACTACACACAGGGCCTGAGTTCAAAGGCTGGGGCCGACAGATAAACAAAATAAACAAAATGGAGTACTGTGATTAATGAACAGTCCAGCAGGCATCAGCTATGTAGCCAAGTGATCATAGGGTCCAGTGAATAGCAATAGATGAAACAGGGAAGCCGCAAGGTAGTCGTTACTACGCTAGCAAGCTGGAGACACGACGTTCAAAAAAAGTTAGCAGGCCGGGGCTAGTAGAAGCGCCTGCTCCGACGTCCGGCAAAGGCCGGTTGAGGGCACAACGGATGGAATTGCGTCGGCAGACCAGTCGTGATGGAACAGCGGGGCTCCGTGTCGACAAAGGGTCCTGGCCAGTTGGCAAAAGAGGTATTGTAGCTGGAGTAATTTCGTTTGCTAGCCGGGAGATGCGCCTGGCTCGCGGCTAACTGGTGCTAGCTTCGGGACAAGGGCGTTAGCCACTTGGTAGCAGCTAGATAGCAGCGATGATCCGATGCAAAGGTCCAGAGCTTACGGCAGGAATCCGGTGGAGTAGCGGATTCTAGTCGTGTTAGTGAAGAGTCCGGGAGGCATCAGCTGTGTAGCCGAATGATCATAGGGTCCACTGAGCAGGCCGGGAGATGGCTCAAGGCTAGCTAGCTGTGATGATCTGGAGTAGTGGTCCTGGGCTTACGGCAGGAATCCGGTGTTGTAGTGGAGAAAAACAGTCCGATATGCAGACTTGCAGGCTGGCGAGTATTATCCAGGCTAAAAGCGGCTGGTGTCTGTGCTAAAGGTAAAGGCCGCTAGCAGTGGCTAACAATGACTAAATAGTTAGTAGTTAATTAGCTGGTTGGCTTCTGATGGAGGCTATAAGGTCTAAAAATAGCAGATCCGTATCACATTGGGTAAGGCGGGTTGCCAGAAGGTATATTTAATTTAAAAAATGGAAAAAGAGATTGAAAATATATTGAAATATATACAAAAAATATATACAGAATTTACACGGGAGAATGACAAACAACGTCTGCACTGCTCGGCCATCTTGGAACGTAATGTTAAAAGTGAATTTGAGGAATTTATTTCACTCTTGGCATTCTCTCAACCAGCTTCATGAGGTAGCCACCTGGAATGCATTTCAATTAACAGGTGTGCCTTGTTAAAAGTTAATTTGTGGAATTTCTTTCCTTCTTAATGCGTTTGAGCCAATCAGTTGTGTTGTGACAAGGTAGGGTTGGTATACAGAAGATAGCCCTATTTGGTAAAAGACCAAGTCCATATTATGGCAAGAACAGGTCAAATAAGCAAAGAGAAACAACAGTCCATCATCACTTTAAGACATGAAGGTCCGTCAATCTGGATTAGTCTCAAAAACCATCAAGCACTATGATGAAACTAGCTCTCATGAGGACCCACCACAGGAAAGGTAGACCCAGAGTTACCTCTGCTGCAGAGGATAAGTTCATTAGAGTTACCAGCCTCAGAAATCGGCAATTAACTGCACCTCAGATTGCAGCCCAAACAAGTGCTTCACCGAGTTCAAGTAACAGACACATCTCAACATCAACTGTTCAGAGGAGACTGGGTGAATCAAGCAGTCATTCAGTCAGCCAGTCAGTAAGTCGTTTGGTCAGTTAGCCAGTCAGTAATTCAGTCAGCCAATCAGTCAGCAAAGCAATCAGTCAGCCAACCAGCTGACTGGGTTTAATCAGTTGGATTCTTCAATTACATTGAGCTGATTTCTGATGATGTTCCTTCTTTTGTCGTAGTGTGTGTCTGTATTGTTTTAGTGATTCGCCGTAGTGAAGGCGTAGACTCAGGTTGTCTGTATTGTTTTAGTGATTCGCCGTAGTGAAGGCGTAGACTCAGGTTTTCTGTATTGTTTTAGTGATTCGCCGTAGTGAAGGCGTAGACTCAGGTTTTCTGTACTGTTTTAGTGATTCGCCGTAGTGAAGGCGTAGACTCAGGTTTTCTGTATTGTTTTAGTGATTCGCCGTAGTGAAGGCGTAGACTCAGGTTTTCTGTATTGTTTTAGTGATTCGCCGTAGTGAAGGCGTAGACTCAGGTTTTCTGTATTGTTTTAGTGATTCGCCGTAGTGAAGGCGTAGACTCAGGTTTTCTGTATTGTTTTAGTGATTCGCCGTAGTGAAGGCGTAGACTCAGGTTTTCTGTATTGTTTTAGTGATTCGCCGTAGTGAAGGCGTAGACTCAGGTTTTCTGTATTGTTTTAGTGATTCGCCGTAGTGAAGGCGTAGACTCAGGTTTTCTGTATTGTTTTAGTGATTCGCCGTAGTGAAGGCGTAGACTCAGGTTTTCTGTATTGTTTTAGTGATTCGCCGTAGTGAAGGCGTAGACTCAGGTTTTCTGTATTGTTTTAGTGATTCGCCGTAGTGAAGGCGTAGACTCAGGTTTTCTGTATTGTTTTAGTGATTCGCCGTAGTGAAGGCGTAGACTCAGGTTTTCTGTATTGTTTTAGTGATTCACCGTAGTGAAGGAGTAGACTCAGGTTTTCTGTATTGTTTTAGTGATTCGCCGTAGTGAAGGCGTAGACTCAGGTTTTCTGTATTGTTTTAGTGATTCGCCGTAGTGAAGGCGTAGACTCAGGTTTTCTGTATTGTTTTAGTGATTCGCCGTAGTGAAGGCGTAGACTCAGGTTTTCTGTATTGTTTTAGTGATTCGCCGTAGTGAAGGCGTAGACTCAGGTTTTCTGTATTGTTTTAGTGATTCACCGTAGTGAAGGTGTAGACTCAGGTTTTCTGTATTGTTTTAGTGATTTGCCGTAGTGAAGGCGTAGACTCAGGTTTTCTGTATTGTTTTAGTGATTCGCCATAGTGAAGGCGTAGACTCAGGTTTTCTGTATTGTTTTAGTGATTCGCCGTAGTGAAGGCGTAGACTCAGGTTTTCTGTATTGTTTTAGTGATTCGCCGTAGTGAAGGCGTAGACTCAGGTTTTCTGTATTGTTTTAGTGATTCGCCGTAGTGAAGGCGTATACTCAGGTTTTCTGTATTGTTTTAGTGATTTGCCGTAGTGAAGGCGTAGACTCAGGTTTTCTGTATTGTTTTAGTGATTCGCCATAGTGAAGGCGTAGACTCAGGTTTTCTGTATTGTTTTAGTGATTCGCCGTAGTGAAGGCGTAGACTCAGGTTTTCTGTATTGTTTTAGTGATTCGCCGTAGTGAAGGCGTAGACTCAGGTTTTCTGTATTGTTTTAGTGATTCGCCGTAGTGAAGGCGTATACTCAGGTTTTCTGTATTGTTTTAGTGATTCGCCATAGTGAAGGAGACTCAGGTTTTCTGGGTCTCTATGTTGTTGGTTGGACAGGTTTCTCAATTTCTTTTCTTAGGTTTTTCTTCATCAAACCATTTGTCATTGTTGGTAATTTTCTTAGGTTGTCTGCTTGAAGTTTTTAGGTTTGATAGGGAAGCTGAGTGGTCAAATATACTCTTTAGGTTTTCTACTGCCAGGTTTACACCTTCACTATTACAGTGAAACCTTTTGTCCAGGAAATTGTCTAGAAGAGATTGAATTTGTTATAGCCTAATTGTTTTTTGGTAGATTTCCACACTATGTTCCTTCCATCTATAGCATTTATTAGCCAAGCAGCCAGTCAGTTAGTCTCTCTTTCTCTATCTCTCTCTCTGTTTCTCTCTCTCTCTCTTCTTTCTCTCTCTCTCTTTCTACTTTCAGAAGTTTACATACACTAAGTTGACTGTGCCTTTGAACAGCTTGGAAAATTCCAGAAAGTGATGGCATGGCTTTAGAAGCTTCTGATAGGCTAATTGACATAATTTCAGTCAATTGGAGGTGTACCTGTGAATGTATTTCAAGGCCTACCTTCAAACTCAGTGCCTCTTTGCTTGACATCATAGGAAAAGCAAAAGAAATCAGCCAAGACTTCAGAAAAAAAATTGTAGACCTCCACAAGTCTGGTTCATCCTTGGGAAGAATTTTCAAATGACTGAAGGTACCGTGTTCATCTGTACAAACAATAGTACGCAAGTATAAACACCATGGGACCAAGCAGCCGTCATACCGCTCAGGAAGGAGACGCGTTCTGTCTCCTAGAGATGAACGTACTTTGGTGAGAAAAGTGCAAATCAATCCCAGAACAACAGCAAAGGACCTTGTGAAGATGCTGGAGGAAACAGGTACAAAAGTATCTATATCCACAGTAAAACGAATCCTATATCGACATGATCTGAAAGGCCGCTCAGCAAGGAAGAAGCCACTGCTCCAAAACTGCCATAAAAAAGCCAGACTACGGTTTGCAACTGCACATGGGGACAAAGATCGTACTTTTTGGAGAAATGTCCTCTGGTCTGAGGTAACAAAAATAGAACTGTTTGGCCATAATAACCATCGTTATGTTTGGAGGAAAAAGGGGCTTGCAAGCCGAAGAACACCATCCCATCCGTGAAGCACGGGGGTGGCAGCATCATGTTGTGGGGGTGCTTTGCTGCAGGAGGGACTGGTGCACTTCACAAAAGAGATGGCCTCATGAGGCAGGAAAATTATATGGATATATTGAAGTAACATCTCAAGACATCAGTCAGGAAGTTTGGAAGCTTGGTTGCAAATGGGTCTTCCAAATGAACAATGACCCCAAGCATACTTCCAAAGTTGTGGCGAAATGGCTTAAGGACAACAAAGTCAAGGTATTGGAGTGGCCATCACAAAGCCCTGACCTCAATCCTATAGAAGATGTGTGGGCAGAACTGAAAAAGCGTGTGCGAGCAAGGAGGACTACAAACCTGACTCAGTTACACCAGCTCTGTCAGGAGGAATGGGCCAAAATTCACCCAACTTATTGTGGGAAGCTTGTGGAAGGCTACCCAAAACGTTTGACCCAAGTTAAACAATTTAAAGGCAATGCTACCAAATACTAATTGAGTGTATGTAAACTTCTGACCCACTGGGAATGTGATGAAAGAAATATAAGCTGAAATAAATCATTCTCTCTACTATTATTCTGACATTTCACATTCTTAAAATAAAAGTGGTGATCCTAACTGACCTAAGACAGGGAATTTTTACTAGGATTAAATGTCAGAATTGTGAGAAACGGAGTTTAAATGTATTTGGTTAAGGTGTATGTAAACTTCTGACTTCAACTGTATATATTGGTCTCTGTCTCTCTCTCTCTCTCTCTCTGAACAGAAACATTTATTGGTGACTAGTTGTTAGAAAGCTGCAGTATTATCTCATAGAAGGACTGACTGACTGCTTGGCTGACTGGCTGACTGAATGCTTGGCTGGCAGACTGGCTGACTGACTGACTGGCTGACTGCTTGGCTGGCTGAATGACTTACTGACTGAGTGGCTGACTGGCTGCTTGGCTGCCTGACTGAATGACTTACTGACTGACTGGCTGACTGCTTAACTGGCTTGCTGGCTGGCTGACTGCTGGCTGACTGGCTTGCTGGCTGACTGAATGACTTACTGACTGACTGGCTGCTTGGCTAGATGGGTGACTGAATGACTGATGGTTGACTGGCTGAATGACTGACTGGCTAACTGACTGACTGGCTAACTGACTGACTGACTGGCTAACTGACTGGCTAACTGACTGACTGGCTAACTGACTGACTGACTGGCTGGCTGAATGACTGACTGAATGACTGAATGACTGACTGAATGACTGACTGAATGACTGAATGACTGACTGACTGAATGACTGACTGACTGAATAACTGACTGAATAACTGACTGAATAACTGGCTGAATGAATGAATGAATGAATGACTGACTGACTGGCTGACTGACTGACTGACTGACTGGCTAAATAAATTACTGAATTACTGACTGGCTGACCGACTGAATGGCTGGTTAACTGACTGATTGGTTTTCTGACTGACTGGCTGACTGTCTGACTGAATGACTGACTGTCTAACTGACCGGATGACATATTGACTGGATGACTGAATGACCGACAGGCTGACTGATTGACTCACTAATGGACTGGCTGCTTGACTGACTGAATGACTAGCTGACTGACTGAATGACAGACTGGCTCAATGAATGACTGACTGGCTGACTAATTGACTGACTGGCTGACTGACTGCTTGGCTGGCTGTTGCTTGGCTGACTGGCTGACTGGCTGCTTGAATGGCTGGGTGACTGAATGGCTGACTGGCTAACTGGTTGACTGAATGACTGACTGGCTTAATGAATGACTGACTGGCTGACTGACTGGGTGGCTGTTTGGCTGACTGATTGGTTTGCTGACTGACTGGCTGACTGTTGACTGGCTGACTGAATTACTGACTGGCTAACTGACAAAATTACATAATGACTGACTGACTGACTGAAGGACTTATTGACTGGCTGCCAAAATTACTGGTTGGCTGACTGACTAACTGGCTGGGTGACTGGCTGGATGACTGACTGACTGGCTTGCTGACTGGTTGACTGACTGAATGGCTGGTTGGCTGATTGATTGCTTTGCTGACTGATTGGCTGACTGAATTACTGACTGGCTAACTGACCAAACGACTTACTGACTGGCTGACTGAATGACTGACTGGTTGTCTGACTGACTGACTGGTTAACTGACTGGCTGACTGATTGACTCACTGACTGGCTAATTGGGTGGCTGCCTGGCTGAGTGACTGACTGTCTGAAAGTTGAAAAGAAAATTAATGAATGACTGGCTGAATGGCTGGCTGACTGGCTCACTGACTGACTGGCCAAATGAATGACTGACTGACTGACTGGCTGACTGGCTGACTGACTGACTGACTGACTGACTGATTGATTGACAGACTGACTGAATGAATGACTGAGTGAATGAATGACTGAATTACTGGCTGACTGACTGTGTGGGTGACTGGCTGATTGACTGAATGACTTACTGACTGGTTGACTTGTGGACTGACTGACTGGCTGACTGACTGGCTGGCTGACTGAATAACTGAATGACTGGCTGACTATTTCATTGACTGGCTGACTGACTGGTTTGCTGAGTAGCTGAATGATTGGCTGACTGGCTGACTGGCTGACTGGCTAACTGGCTGAATGACTTACTGATTGGCTGACTCAATGAATGACTGACTGAATATCTGGCTGACTGACTGGTTGGCTGACTGGCTGACTGGCTGCCTCACTGACTGCCTCACTGACTGACTGAGTGGCTAACTGAATGACTGACTGTTTGAATTAGAGACTGACTGGCTGACTGAATGACTGACTGAACGACTGCTGAGTGACTGACTGAATTACTGACTGGCTAACTGGCTGACTGATTGACTGGCTGTCTAACTGGCTGACAGGCTGACTTGCAGGCTGGCTCACTGGCTCTCTGACTTACTGAATGACTGGCTCATTGAATGACTGACTGACTGACTGACTGGCTGACTGAGTGAATTAATGACTAGCTGACTGGCTGACTCAATTAATGGATAACTGTATGAGTGACTGACTGGCGGGCTGACTAGCTGACTGACTGAATGACTGGCTGACTGGTTAGCTGATTTGCTGACTTAATTACTGACTGACTGGCTGAATCAATGACTGACTGGCTGGCTGACTGACTGATTTACTTACTGACTGGCTGATGCAATGACAGACTGGCTGACTGAATGAATACATGAATGAGTGACTGACTGGCTGGCTGACTAGCTGGCTGGCTGGCTGACTGCCTGACTAACTGAATGAATGAATGACTGACTGAATTTTGGGGCAGCAGATAGCCCAGTGGTAAGAGCATTGGGCCAGTAACCGAAAGGTTGCTGAATCGAATCCCGAGCTAACAAGGTAAAAATATGTCGTTCTTCCCCTGAACAAGGCAGTTAACCCACTGTTCCCCGGTAGGCCATCATTGTAAATAAGAATTTGTTCTATAAAAAAAAATGACTGACTGAATTACTTACTGACTGGCTGACAGAATCAATATATGGCTGGTTGGCTGACTTCTTTTTTTGCTGATTGATTGGCTGACTAACTGACTGAATGAATGACTTATTGACTGGCTGACAGAATCAATATATGGCTGGTTGGCTGACTTATTTTTTTGCTGATTGATTGGCTGACTAACTGACTGAATGAATGACTTATTGACTTATTTACATCAGCAGAAACCCAGCCTAAAACCCCCAAAACAGCAAGCAATGCAGGTGTAGAAGCACAGGGGCTAGGAAAAACTCCCTAGAAAGGCAGAGAACCTAGGAAGAAACCTAGAGAGGAACCAGGCTATGAGGGATGGCCAGTCCTCTTCTGGCTGTGCCGGGTGGAGATTAGAAACCTAGAGAGGAACCAGGCTATGAGGGATGGCCAGTCCTCTTCTGGCTGTGCCGGGTGGAGATTAGAAACCTAGAGAGGAACCAGGCTATGAGGGGTGGCCAGTCCTCTACTGGCTGTGCCGGGTGGAGATTAGAAACCTAGAGAGGAACCAGGCTATGAGGGATGGCCAGTCCTCTTCTGGCTGTGCCGGGTGGAGATTAGAAACCTAGAGAGGAACCAGGCTATGAGGGATGGCCAGTCCTCTTCTGGCTGTGCCGGGTGGAGATTAGAAACCTAGAGAGGAACCAGGCTATGAGGGATGGCCAGTCCTCTTCTGGCTGTACCGGGTGGAGATTATAACAGAACATGGCCATTAAGGCCAGATTGTTCTTCAAGATGTTCAAACATAATCACAGTGGTTGTGGAGGGTGCAACAGCGCAGCACCTCAGGAGTAAATGTCAGTTGGCATTTCATAGCAGAGCATACAGACATCGAGACAGCAGGTGCTGTAGAGAAAGAGAGAAAGAGAGAGGGGGAGGGAGAGAGAGAGAAAGGGGGAGGGAGAGAGAGGGTTCGAAAACAGCAGGTCTGTGACAAGGTAGCACATCCAGTGAACAGGTTAGGGTTCCATAGCTGCAGGCAGAACAGTTGAAACTGGAGCAGCAGCACGACCAGGTGGATTCTAGCAGCCGTGTTTAGCACTAACTGAAGTTTATTTAGTGCTTTATGCAGGTAGCTTGAGAGTAGAGCATTGCTGTAGTCTAATGTTGAAGTCACAAAAGCATGGATTTTTCTGCATCATTTTTTGGACAAAAAGTTTCAGATTTTTATAGTTACTAAGATTGAAAAAGCTGCCCTTGAAATAATCTTGATATGTTCATCAAAAGAGAAATCAGGGTCCAGAGTAACGCCGAGGTCCTTCACAGTTTTGATTTGAGTCGACTGTACAACCAACAAGATGAATTGTCAGATCAAGCAGCGGGTCTCTTTGTCTCTTTGGACCTAGAAATAGCATCTCTGTTTTGTACGAGTTTAATTAAAAGTAAAACATTTACCGCCATACACTTCCTTAAGCTTCCAAGTTAGGCAATTTTACCAGGTAGGCCATGTTTCATTGAAATGTACAGCTGTGTTTCGTCCGCATAGCAGTGAAAGTTGACATTGTGTTTCTGAATTACATCACTAAGAGGTAGAATATGCTGTATAGTGAAAACAAGTCCACACGGGAGTTGCAGCGATAAGACAAGGCTGTAACTACTAATTGGATACAACACAATTGGGGAGAAAAAGGTGTATTAAAAAAAAAGTGGGGGGGTACAGCCATGTACAAACGGTAGAAAACAGGAGAGCGATATATCAAATCAAATTCAAATCAAATGTATTTATATAGCCCTTCGTACATCAGCTGATATCTCAAAGTGCTGTACAGAAACCCAGCCTAAAACCCCAAACAGCAAGCAATGCATGTGAAAGACGCACGGTGGCTAGGAAAAACTCCCTAGGAAAAACTCCCTAGAAAGGCCAAAACCTAGGAAGAAACCTAGAGAGGAACCAACTCAACATGAGGTAGTGTCCCATTAATACTTTGCAGACTCTGGGTGATGACGTCACTTGAGGTCAACCGTCAACACCAATGTCCATAATAACCATGTTTCCATGAAATAGTAATAATACTATACTGCAGTTAAAAGTACACCACCTATCCAGTAGGAATGATTTACATAGTGTCCACACTATAACGTTATAGTTATAGAAATCCAGACGGATAACTTTTGAAAAGAATGGGTCCAATAGACTCCTGTAATCCTAGGACAGCAGTATATGTCGGCTCAGTCGGGAAATTTCTATCACACAATCTGTATTGTTTCAGCGACCCAGACTGAATTAGAGCCCCGATGCCCACTGAACTCATCATATGAAATAAAGAGATTTGGACACTAAACTCTTCATATGAAATAAAGAGATTTGGACACTAAACTCTTCCAGAGGAGGCTGGTGAGGGGAGGACGGCTCATGATAAGGACTGGAACGGAGCGGATGGAACGGCATCAAACACATGGAAACCATGGAAACACATGGAAACCATGGAAACCATGGAAACCATGTGTTTGATGTAATTGACACCGTTCTACCGATACCAGGAGAGATGAAATAAGGAGATATGGATTAAAGAGATATGAAATAAGGAGATATGGATTAAAGAGAGATGAAATAAGGAGATATGGATTAAAGAGAGATGAAATAAGGAGATATTGTTACGTCCTGACCAGTAAAGAGGTTATTTGTTATTGTAGTTTGGTCAGGACGTGGCAGGGGGTGTTTGTTTAATGTGTTTCGGGGTTTGTTGAGGAAATGTTCTATGTTAGTCTATTTCTATGTCTGTGTCTAGTTTATCTATTTCTATGCTTAGTTTATTGGTTTGACCTTCAATTGGAGGCAGCTGTTTCTCGTTGCCTCTAATTGAAGGTCCTATTTAGTAGGGTTGTTTTTTCATGGGTTTTTATGGGTAGTTGTTCCGTAAGTGGTCCCGTGTGGCTCAGTTGGTAGAGCATGGTGTTTGCAACGCCAGGGTTGTGGGTTTCGATTCCCACGGGGGACCAGTACGGAGAAAAAAATGTATGAAATGTATGTCTTCACTACTGTAAGTCGCTCTGGATAAGAGCGTCTACTAAAATGTAAAATGTTAGTGTAGCTGTGTGCCTCACAGGACTGTTTTCTCATCGTTGTTTTGTTTAAGTGTTTGTTTTGGTTTTTCTTCACAATAAAGAAGATGAGTATTCACATTCCCACTGCGCCTTGGTCCCATCTTTACGACGAGCTTAAAACAATTACTCATTCAGATGAGAAATCAGGCCCGGGCCAAAGCAAAGAAAACTAACTCTGTAGCGGACTCGCAATCTTCCAGAGTATTAAGAAACAGATGTACAATAAGAAAGATAAATCAAGCTAGTTTTTAAGCTCTATCTGGCTTTGCTGGTGATCCTTCTAAATGCACCGAAGAGGACAAATGACTAGCACGTTCTGTCTAACTCTGGCATCACAACTGAGAACAATGGGACAAGTGATTATTTAAAAAATCATCCTTTTATTTGAGATAAACTGTGGTTTAATTGACCACCGGTCAGTCAATCTGGTTAACTATGATTCTTAACTTGCGTGACAGATATGGATTAAAGAGAGATGAAATAAGGAGAGATGGATAAACTATTTTTATTTTATTTAACTAGGCAAGTCAGTTAAGAACAAATTCTTATTTACAATGTTACTAAACTCTTCATATGATATAAAGAGATATACTACTGCTGCTGTTACTGGTTATTATCTGTCACTTTATCTACCTCAATTACCTGGTACCCTGTGTATATAGCCATGTTATTACCTGGTACCCCTGCACATTGACTCAGTACTGGTACCCAGTGTATATAGCCATGTTATTACCTCGTACCCTGTGTATATAGCCATGTTATTACCTGGTACCCAGTGTATATAGCCATGTTATTACCTGGTACCCCTGCACATTGACTCAGTACTGGTACCCAGTGTATATAGCCATGTTATTACCTGGTACCCTGTGTATATAGCCATGTTATTACCTGGTACCCCTGCACATCCACTCAGTACTGCTACCCTGTGAATATAGCCATGTTATTACCTGGTACCCCTGCACATTGACTCAGTACTGGTACCCCGTGTATATAGCCATGTTATTACCTTGTACCCCTGCACATTGACTCATTGCACATTGACTCAGTACCCCTGTATATAGCCATGTTATTACCTGGTACGTCCTGTATATAACCATGTTATTACCTGGTACTTCCTGTATATAACCATGTTATTACCTGGTACTTCCTGTATATAGCCATGTTATTACCTGGTACCCCCCCGTATATAGCCATGTTATTACCTGGTACCCAGTGTATATAGCCATGTTATTACCTGGTACTCCCTGTATATAGCCATGTTACTACCTGGTACTTCCTGTATATAGCCATGTTATTACCTGGTACCCCCCCGTATATAGCCATGTTATTACCTGGTACTCCCTGTATATAACCATGTTATTACCTGGTACTTCCTGTATATAGCCATGTTACTACCTGGTACTTCCTGTATATAGCCATGTTATTACCTGGTACCCTGTGTATATAGGCATGTTATTACCTGGTACCCCCTGTATATAGCCATGTTACTACCTGGTACTTCCTGTATATAGCCATGTTATTACCTGGTACCCCTGCACATTGACTCAGTACTGGTACCCTGTGTATATAGCCATGTTATTGTTACTCATTGTGTATTTATTATTACGTTTTACTTTGCTATTAATTCTCTCTGCATTGTAGGGAAGGGCCAATAAGTAATACTTTCACTGTTGACACCTGTTGTTTACAAAGCATGTGATGAATACAATTTGATTCATATGAAAGAGACATTTTTTAATTGATATATTATCACTAGTATTATAAAATGTCTATTTTATCATATTTTAATAGTACTAGTGATATTGATTACTGCATTTTTGGGAAAGAGCAAGAAAGGCGTTTTCACTGTACCTGAAACCTGAAGACATTTACAAACATTTAAACAAATTACTTTATTCCAGCACCTCTGCAGCACCTCTGCAGCACCTCTGCAGCACCTCTGCAGCACCTCCTCAACAGAACAACAACATTGGTCGTAGGTTGACATAAAATCATCATTATTACACAAATCTATGATGGCACATAGAGTGGGCTAAATCAAGGCCACACAGAGTGTTTCTTGATAGTCTTTAACAAATCTACATTGAAACAAAAGTATCCACCTCACACAGATGGTTATGGACTGAAACAAATGTCATGGCCCCTCCTCTGCCGGCTCATAGCCTGTGGCAAAAATGAGGGGACATGAACAAAAGGTATAGGCCAATCAAAAAGGTTCTTTATTGTAAACCAAAAAAAAATACAAAATAAACGATTAACTTGGAACAAAGAAAAAGGAATGAGGTGTGGAAATGTCATAATGTAAGGTGCATGGATCAGTGTGTGGGAACATGACTGAGTGGAAACTAAATAAACCTACAAAAGAAACAAACAGGATCAGAGAGAGAGAGAGAGAGAGACAGAGAGACAGAGAGAGAGAGAGAGATTAAAATACCCTGAGCCCAGGTGGCTCCAATCACTAACGACCCTCCTTTTTACAGAAAGCACGGTAGTACCCCGCCATTCCCAGGAAGCGCATCAGTTCTTTCTTTGTGGAGGGCTGTGGGAACTGCTTCACAGCCTGAACCTTGGCTTCCACGGGACAGACAACACCCTGACAAACAACCTTGCCTAGGTATGTGACTATAGCTTTGGCAAACTCACACTTTTCCAAATTGATCCTGAACCTGTCCCACACCAGTCTTTCGAACAGGGCTTGCACTCTCCAGACATACTCCTCCCAGGAGTCTGAGTAGACGACCACGTCGTCCAATTGCAGTCTCTTCTCCTGAGATAAACGATAAAAATCTGTTTGATAGGCTTAGCATCTCCGATGTCTATGTCATGCTCAATTAAATGGGTTTTCGATAGAGTGTCAGAAAACATAAACAGAGTAGCTTCTAATAAGAGCTACCAATTCATCACGTTTCTCAGAGTCTAAATGATCTACCAAAACCCCAAGAATTTACAAAGTCTGGGAGTTTTTCCAACCATCTTTGTAAGACCTCATCCGAAACCCTAACTACCTCCTCTTCTCCCCCCTCCACAAAGTTAAAGCCACAAGATGCAGTGACTGGAGCAGCAATCAACGCTGACCTCACCGCTGGAGTGCCTTCCACTTTGCTTAGATCACTGGAGTGATAACATTTTAACAGATTCACATGGCTTACAACCTGGTTCGGCTTGCTTGTGCGCTGACACGTATGACAAGTTTTAATAAACTGAGCTACATCCCGCTTTAAACGTGGCCAGAAAAAAAAATACCGGAGTATGCGATCATAAGTTTTACGAACACCCATATGACCTGCCACGTCACCATGTGAAGTTTGCGACACTTTATTTTGCAGAGTAGTAGGTACAACTATTTGAAAGACTGGTTCTCCTAGACCCTGATCATAGTGTGGAACCCATTTCCTACCCAACAGCCCATCAAGAAGAAAATAACACTGAGCACTCTTCCTCACCACTGAATCAGGAACAACATTATCAAACAGATCAGCCAAAGTAGTATCAGCCTTTTGCTCAGCTATCAATGAATCTCTAGAACTAGTCAACTGTTCTGTCTGGAGTTTGACTGGCAACTCAAGACTTTCTGTCTTACTCTCAGCCTTATTACGAGAGGCAGCGCTGGTAACAGCACAAACTGGAAATATCTCAGGAGATACACAGTTGCGATCTGGAGATACCCTTGCTGGGGACACTGAAGGTTGTTTCGTAAAGATGTTTAGTTTGCTATCTGCCCACACCTTATTACCTGCCAAAACATTCCCCAAAATCATGTGGACTCCCTCTACTGGCAACTGGGGTCTAACCCCAACATCTACATCACCCTCTACCAGACCACATTTTAAGGTAACTTCATGTAGAGGAGAAGAGAATGGAACTAAACCCATACCACGTACCATCTGCCAGTATCAGACTCCTTAGAGAACGGCAAAACAGATTCCAGAATAAAATAATCTAAAGCTCCAGTGTCTCTTAAGATCTTGATCGAAACATTTTGGTTGCCATCTTTCAGGGACACTACACCATCTGAAATAAAGGCTGAAAAATCACAGTGGGAAGACTGAGAATCAAACTCAACTAGTGGCTGAAAAAAACTCACCCTGATGGTCAGAGGCTGAAACAGGAGCTGCCATCACAGCAGGTTTAACTTGACCTGACTTTTTTTGATTTAAGTAGAGGACAATCTTTCTTCCAATGTCCTTCAAATAAACAGTAGCAACAGGTATTAGCATTAACCGGTGCTTTTAGTCCTCCAGACCCAAACGTCTGCTGAGGCCTTTGGAAAGAAGCTCCAAAAAAAAGGTGACCTACTAGTAAAGTTATTTTCATGGTACATGTCACTGTTTGACTCAAAAATGGCTTTTATGTGTTAGCCTGTACTCCTCTGCAAGGACTGCTGCATCACTTGGAGACTTAACTTTACGTTCATTCATGTATGTAGCAACCTGGTCACACACAGAATTTTTTGAACTGTTCTAACACAATCAAATGAGACAGATCTTCAAAAGTACTAACTTCAGAAGCTGTACACCAACGATTAAATGCAGAAGTCAAATCACGAACAAACTCAGAACAGGTTTGTGAATCTAACTATTTCCTGTAACGAAAACGTTGACGATATGCCTCTGGCACAAGTTCGTAAACCTTCAGAACTGCTGATTTAACTTTAGCATACAGTTTACAGTCAGCTACACTCAGTGCTGCAAAAGCCTCACGTGCTTTACCTGTAGGTACACATTGCAACAACATAGTCACGTCCAAATCTGACAAAGCTCTGGCTTCCGCAATACGCTCAAATAAAGCAAAGTATTTGTCTGGATCTGACTCATCAAATTTACGCAACAAACACAAGATACTGTGGTAATTCTTCTGGTCTATTAGCATTTCTCAATCGCTCTATCTCCAACTGCATTCGCAATAGCTCCCGCTGCTGCTCAAAAGTTAATGAAGGACTAGACTGAAAACTTGTACCTTCACTACTAGCAGACAGACCCCCAAAAAACACCTATTTCCTTAAGACCCTGCTTTAATTTAGTTTTAAGTCTCAAATTTTTTTTTATCAACAATCTCAATCTGATAATGTTCTGCAATTTTCAATTAACTGCTCCTTAGTACACAACTCTAAGGCTACCTCTGAAGGAGCTTGAACAAAACTACTCAGAATGGAAGACATTTTCCTCAACCAATACAACTATAACAAACGCTCAAAAAAAAAAAAAAACACAACTCACCTGCTGTTAGTCTGGGTTCAAGGACAGGAGCCACACGCCACTATCCTCCAAAAACAACTAACTAACTGGCCCTGGTCTTCGTGCAGTCACATGTGCTGGGGTTTTATGCACACAAAACCAGCGGAGTGGAAAAGACAAGCAGAAACTGGCGGCCCCCCCCCCCCCCATAACCACGGAGGTGCTCCCGATCCGATGTAGGAGGGAAAGGAAAAGGGAAGCTCTACCCACGTTCACTGCCACCTAAAACACCACGAGCCTCCTATTGACACTCGCTGATTAGCCTGAACAGGAGAGGACTCCCACTTGAACCAAAACCCAGAAAAACCCAGAGTGAATTGTTAACCAAATTTAGCTACCAAGCTAACTGAACCAAAAGAACACATGGCTCTCAACGTTCTCTCCAACCATATTGGCCCAAACCAAAACATCCCCTCAAAAAAAAAATTTTGGGGGGCAATCTGAACTAAACTAACCCAAGTTAACTATAAAACAATAGTCAAATAAGCCAAATTACAAATAAACGTATCAATAATAAAGCAAAGACAATCTAGACCAAACCTTAACCAACTACGACAAAATGTTTTAATTAAGTAAACTAAAATACTAAAGTAAGACTAAAGTACAATTAACTTTAACTTACGGACGAGCCCCCACTTGTCACAGGCCGGCTCATAGCCTGTGGCAAAAATGAGGGGATATGGACAACAGCCAATCAAAAAGGTTCTTTATTGTAAACCAAAAATCGATTAACTTGGAACAAAGAAAAAGGAATGAGGTGTGAAAATGTAATGGATGAATGAATCTGTGTCTATGAAGATGACTGGAGGAGAGAGAGAGAGGTTAGTGAAGCAGTTTTAAATACCCTGAGCCCAGGTGGCTCCAATCACTAACGACCCTCCTCTGCCTGCAGGAGGAACCGCCCCTGCACTGCAGAGGAGGGGCCGTGACACAAAGAAGACACCTGTAGCATGTCAGATATAGAGTTAAAATGTATTCAATTTCGAGTTTGCGTCCCAATATTACACTTTACATACATCACAGAAGACTGAAATATAACAAAACCGTTTTGACATAGAAACACCAGATTTTCAGAGTTAAATTATTTTCATTTTTTAATGTTTATTAATTATGCAATTATGACAAAAACTAACATTCCACCCATGAGGCTACTAGGTAATTTGACTGCAGGAAATGGTTACTTTAAAAACTTGACCGGGAGAACGTACACAACCGTTCAAAAGTTTTGGGGTCACTTAGAAATGTCCTTGTTTTTTGAAAGTAAAGCACATTTTTTTTGTCCATTAAAATAACATAAAATTGATCAGAAATACAGTGTAGATATTGTTAATGTTGTAAATGACTATTATAGCTGGAAAGAGCTGATTTAAAAAAAAAAAGAGGTCAGGGGCTAGATGTCAGGGACCAGAGATCAGAGGCTAGATGTCAGGGACTAGAGGTCAGGGGCTAGAGGTCAAGGGACTAGATGTCAGGGGCTAGAGGTCAGGGGCTAGAGGTCAAGGACTAGAGGTCAGGGGCTAGAGGTCAGGGGCTAGAGGTCAGGGACCAGAGGTCGGGGACTAGAGGTCAAGGACTAGAGGTCAGGGGCTAGAGGTCAAGGGGCTAGAGTTCAAGGGGCTAGAGGTCAGGGGCTAGAGGTCAGGGACTAGAGGTCAGGGACTAGAGATCAAGGGGCTAGAGGTCAGGGGCTAGAGGTCAGGGGCTAGAGGTCAAGGGGCTAGAGTTCAAGGGGCTAGAGTTCAAGGGGCTAGAGGTCAGGGGCTAGAGGTCAGGGACTAGAGATCAGGGACTAGAGATCAAGGGGCTAGAGGTCAGGGGCTAGAGGTCAAGGGGCTAGAGTTCAAGGGGCTAGAGGTCAAGGGGCTATAGGTCAAGAATTAGAGGTCAGGGACCAGAGGTCGGGGACTAGAGGTCAGGGGCTAGAGATCAAGGGGCTAGAGGTCAAGGGGCTAGAGGTCAGGGGCTAGAGGTCAGGGGCTAGAGGTCAAGGGGCTAGAGGTCAAGGGGCTAGAGATCGGGGGCTAGAGATCAAGGGGCTAGAGGTCAAGGACCAGAGGTCAGGGGCTAGAGGTCAGGGGCTAGAGGTCAAGGGGCTAGAGGTCAAGGGGCTAGAGTTCAAGGGGCTAGAGTTCAAGGGGCTAGAGGTCAAGGATTAGAGCTCAGGGACCAGAGGTCGGGGACTAGAGATCGGGGGCTAGAGATCAAGGGGCTAGAGGTCAGGGGCTAGAGGTCAAGGACTAGAGGTCAGGGGCTAGAGGTCAGGGACCAGAGGTCAGGGACTAGAGGTCAGGGGCTAGAGGTCAGGGACCAGAGGTCAGGGGCCAGAG
>NC_138301.1:123855512-123860512 GCF_965601325.2 Salmo salar | reverse complement strand
GACCTCCGGTAACAGAGTGGATTATAGAAGTACTCACACAGCAGCATAAAGACCTCCGGTAACAGAGTGGATTATAGAAGTACTCACACAGCAGCATAAAGACCTCCGGTAACAGAGTGGATTATAGAAGTACTCACACAGCAGCGTAGAGACCTCCGGTAACAGAGTGGATTATAGAAGTACTCACACAGCAGCATAAAGACCTCCGGTAACAGAGGGGATTATAGAAGTACTCACACAGCAGCGTAGAGACCTCCGGTAGCAGAGGGGATTATAGAAGTACTCACACAGCAGCATAAAGACCTCCGGTAACAGAGTGGATTATAGAAGTACTCACACAGCAGCGTAGAGACCTCCGGTAACAGAGTGGATTATAGAAGTACTCACACAGCAGCATAAAGACCTCCGGTAACAGAGGGGATTATAGAAGTACTCACACAGCAGCGTAGAGACCTCCGGTAGCAGAGGGGATTATAGAAGTACTCACACAGCAGCATAAAGACCTCCGGTAACAGAGTGGATTATAGAAGTACTCACACAGCAGCATAAAGACCTCCGGTAACAGAGTGGATTATAGAAGTACTCACACAGCAGCGTAGAGACCTCCGGTAACAGAGTGGATTATAGAAGTACTCACACAGCAGCGTAGAGACCTCCGGTAACAGAGTGGATTATAGAAGTACTCACACAGCAGCATAGAGACCTCCAGTAGCAGAGTGGATGAACCCTCTCACAACAGTGTGGAGGACAAATGACAAGATCTGAGGAGAGAAGGAATAAATCAGACGACAGTCAGCCAGTCAGTCAGGTACCCAAAATGGATACAGGGGTGCCCAGGGAGTAGGGGCTAGGGTGTAGGGGCTAGGGTATAGGGGCTAGGGTGTAGGGGCTAGGGTATAGGGGCTAGGGTATAGGGGCTAGGGTGTAGGGGCTAGGGTGTAGGGGCTAGGGTATAGGGGCTAGGGTATAGGGGCTAGGGGGTAGGGGCTAGGGTATAGGGGTTAGGGTGTAGGGGCTAGGGTATAGGGGCTAGGGTGTAGGGGCTAGGGTATAGGGTGTAAGGGCTAGGGGGTAGGGGCTAGGGTATAGGGGTTAGGGTGTAGGGGCTAGGGTGTAGGGGCTAGGGTGTAGGGGCTAGGGTATAGGGGCTAGGGTGAAGGGGCTAGGGTGTAGGGGCTAGGGGGTAGGGGCTAGGGTGTAGGGGATAGGGTGTAGGGGCTAGGGTGTAGGGGCTAGGGTATAGGGGCTAGGGTGAAGGGGCTAGGGTGTAGGGGCTAGGGTGTAGGGGCTAGGGGCTAGGGTGTAGTGGCTAGGGTGTAGTGGCTAGGGTGTAGGGGATAGGTTATAGGGGTTAGGGTGTAGGGGCTAGGGTGTAGGGGTTAGGGTATAGGGGCTAGGGTATAGGGGCTAGGGTATAGGGGCTAGGGTGTAGGGGCTAGGGTATAGGGTGTAAGGGCTAGGGGGTAGGGGCTAGGGTATAGGGGTTAGGGTGTAGGGGCTAGGGTGTAGGGGCTAGGGTGTAGGGGCTAGGGTATAGGGGCTAGGGTGAAGGGGCTAGGGTGTAGGGGCTAGGGGGTAGGGGCTAGGGTGTAGGGGATAGGGTGTAGGGGCTAGGGTGTAGGGGCTAGGGTATAGGGGCTAGGGTGAAGGGGCTAGGGTGTAGGGGCTAGGGTGTAGGGGCTAGGGGCTAGGGTGTAGTGGCTAGGGTGTAGTGGCTAGGGTGTAGGGGATAGGTTATAGGGGTTAGGGTGTAGGGGCTAGGGTGTAGGGGTTAGGGTGTAGGGGCTAGGGTATAGGGGCTAGGGTATAGGGGCTAGGGTGTAGGGGCTAGGGTGTAGGGGCTAGGGTATAGGGGCTAGGGTGTAGGGGCTAGGGTGTAGGGGCTAGGGTATAGTGGCTAGGGTGTAGGGGTTAGGGTATAGGGGCTAGGGTATAGGGGTTAGGGTATAGGGGCTAGGGTGTAGGGGTTAGGGTATAGGGGCTAGGGTATAGGGGCTAGGGTGTAGGACAGGGCTCTCCCACCCTGTTCCTGGAGAGCTACCCTCCTGTCAGAGGAGGCTGCTGAGGGGAGGACGGCTCATAATAAGGATTGGAACGGAGCGAATGGAGGATGAAGGAGCCACCAACCTCCTGTGCCTCCTGAAGGTTTTCACTCCAACCCTTCAGCTTATTATAATCAGGTATGCTAGGGTTGGAGTTAAAACCTCCAGGAGGGTATATCTCTCCAGGAATAGGGTTGAGGTTAAAACCTCCAGGAGGGTATCTCTCCAGGAACAGGGTTGGAGTTAAAACCTCCAGGAGGGGTATCTCTCCAGGAACAGGGTTGGAGTTAAAACCTACAGGAGGGTATCTCTCCAGGAACAGGGTTGGAGTTAAAACCTACAGGAGGGTATCTCTCCAGGAACAGGGTTGGAGTTAAAACCTCCAGGATGATCTCTCTTCAGGAACAGGGTTGGAGTTAAAACCTCCAGGAGGGGTATCTCTCCAGGAACAGGGTTGGAGTTAAAACCTACAGGAGGGTAATCTCTCCAGGAACAGGGTTGGAGTTAAAACCTCCAGGAGGGTAATCTCTCCAGGAACAGGGTCGGAGTTAAAACCTACAGGAGGGTATCTCTTCAGGAACAGGGTTGGAGTTAAAACCTACAGGAGGGTATCTCTCCAGGAACAGGGTTAGAGAGCCCTGGGGTGTATTGTCTAGAAGCTGATACTGCCCACTACAGGGATTTACAGATGATGTCTATCTGTAGTTCCACTGTAAAACTTATAGAAGGTGACAGAGCAATACTCTCATCTCATTCCTCTATCAGCTGTCAACTGGCACTGGAAAACTACTGCTGATTGGCCAAGAGGTGGTGAGGGGAGGCGGTGGCGTAGTTTGAGTGACAGTTGGACGGAGCACTCACCTGCAGAGGGAGGTTGGGCACTAGGCAGGTGATGCCGAATCCCACCAATAGGACGTTGGTCAGGATGAATGCTCGCATGGCATTGGTCACCTTCTGGATTTGTCTGTCTCTGCGCTTGGGCTGATCCCTGGAGGGGGGGGGGGAGGAGAGGGGGAGTGGAGGGGGAGGGGGGGTGCAGGGGGAGGGGGGGGGAGAAGAGATGGGAGAGGGAAGGAGAGGAAAAACTAGAGGAAGTCAGAACCTATTCCCAACATTTAGCAGATCTCTTATCCAGAACAACCTCCCATTACTACATTCATCTCCAGATAGCTAGGAGGACCAGTACATTCATCTCCAGATAGCTAGGAGGACCAGTACATTCATCTCCAGATAGCTAGGAGGACCAGTACATTCATCTCCAGATAGCTAGGAGGACCAGTACATTCATCTCCAGATAGCTAGGTGGACCAGTCATAGTCAGTACATTCATCTCCAGATAGCTAGGTGGACCAGTACATTCATCTCCAGATAGCTAGGAGGACCAGTACATTCATCTCCAGATAGCTAGGTGGACCAGTCATAGTCAGTACATTCATCTCCAGATAGCTAGCTGGACCAGTACATTCATCTCCAGATAGCTAGGAGGACCAGTACATTCATCTCCAGATAGCTAGGAGGACCAGTACATTCATCTCCAGATAGCTAGGTGGACCAGTCATAGTCAGTACATTCATCTCCAGATAGCTAGGTGGACCAGTACATTCATCTCCAGATAGCTAGGAGGACCAGTACATTCATCTCCAGATAGCTAGGTGGACCAGTCATAGTCAGTACATTCATCTCCAGATAGCTAGCTGGACCAGTACATTCATCTCCAGATAGCTAGGAGGACCAGTACATTCATCTCCAGATAGCTAGGTGGACCAGTCATAGTCAGTACATTCATCTCCAGATAGCTAGGAGGACCAGTACATTCATCTCCAGATAGCTAGGAGGACCAGTACATTCATCTCCAGATAGCTAGGAGGACCAGTACATTCATCTCCAGATAGCTAGGTGGACCAGTCATAGTCAGTACATTCATCTCCAGATAGCTAGGAGGACCAGTACATTCATCTCCAGATAGCTAGGAGGACCAGTACATTCATCTCCAGATAGCTAGGTTGACCAGTCATAGTCAGTACATTCATCTCCAGATAGCTAGGAGGACCAGTACATTCATCTCCAGATAGCTAGGAGGACCAGTACATTCATCTCCAGATAGCTAGGAGGACCAGTACATTCATCTCCAGATAGCTAGGTGGACCAGTCATAGTCAGTACATTCATCTCCAGATAGCTAGGAGGACCAGTACATTCATCTCCAGATAGCTAGGAGGACCAGTACATTCATCTCCAGATAGCTAGGTGGACCAGTCATAGTCAGTCCATTCATCTCCAGATAGCTAGGTGGACCAGTCATAGTCAGTCCATTCATCTCCAGATAGCTAGGTGGACCAGTCATAGTCAGTACATTCAGGGGTGTAGGGGCTCGGGGCTAGGGGTTAGGGGCTAGTGTGTAGGGGTTATGGGCTAGTGTGTAGGGGTTAGGGGTTAGTGTGTAGGGGTTAGGGGTTAGTGTGTAGGGGTTAGGGTGTAGGGTGTAGGGGTTAGGGTGTAGGGTGTAGGGGTTAGTGTGTAGGGGTGTAGGGGTTAGGGGCTAGTGTGTAGGGGTTAGTGTGTAGGGTTAGGGGCTAGTGTGTAGGGGTTAGGGGCTAGTGTGTAGGGGTTAGGGGTTAGTGTGTAGGGGTTAGGGGTTAGTGTGTAGGGGTTAGGGGTTAGTGTGTAGGGGTTAGGGGTTAGGGTGTAGGGGTTAGGGTGTAGGGGTTAGGGTGTAGGGGTGTAGGGGTTAGGGTGTAGGGTGTAGGGGTTAGGGTGTAGGGGTAAGGGTGTAGGGGTTAGGGTGTAGGGGTTAGGGGTTAGGGGTTAGGGTGTAGGGGTTAGGGTATAGGGGTTAGGGTGTAGGGGTTAGGGTGTAGGGGTTAGGGGTTAGGGTGTAGGGGTTAGGGTGTAGGAGTTAGTGTGTAGGGGTGTAGGGGTGTAGGGGTTAGGGTACAGGGGTGTAGGGTGTAGGGGTTAG
>NC_138301.1:123843012-123850512 GCF_965601325.2 Salmo salar | reverse complement strand
CGGGAGTCTTCGTGAAATGGGTTTCCATGGCCGAGCAGCCGCACACAAGCCTTAGATCACCATGCGCAATGCCAAGCGTCGGCTGGAGTGGCGTAAAGCTCACCGCCATTGGACTCTGGAGCAGTGGAAACGCGCTCTCTGGAGTGATGAATCACGCTTCACCATCTGGCAGTCCGATGGACGAATCTGGGTTTGGTGGATACCAGGAGAACGCTACCTGCGCCAATGCATAGTGCCAACTGTAAAGTTTGGTGGAGGAGTAAGAATGGTCTGGGGCTGCTTTTCGTGGTTCGGGCCCCTTAGTTCCAGTGAAGGGAAATCTTAACACTACAGCATACAATGACATTCTAGACAATTCTCTGCTTCCAACTTTGTGGCAACAGTTTGGGGAAGGTAATTTCCTGTTTCAGCATGACAATGCCCCCCTGCACAAAGCGTGGTCCATACAGAAATGGTATGACAAAGTTGGTGTGGAACAACTTGACTGGCCTGCACAGAGCCCTGACCTCAACCCCATCGAACACCTTTGGGATGAATTGGAACGTCGACTGTGAGCCAGGACTAATCACCCAACATCAGTGCCCGACCTCACTAATGCTCTTGTGGCTGAAAGGAAGCAAGTCCCCGCAGCAATGTTCCAACATCTAGTGGGAAGCCTTCCCAGAAGAGTGGAGGCTGTTATAGCAGCAATGTTCCAACATCTAGTGGAAAGCCTTCCCAGAAGAGTGGAGGCTGTTATAGCAGCAATGTTCCAACATCTAGTGGAAAGCCTTCCCAGAAGAGTGGAGGCTGTTATAGCAGCAATGTTCCAACATCTAGTGGGAAGCCTTCCCAGAAGAGTGGAGGCTGTTATAGCAGCAATGTTCCACCATCTAGTGGAAAGCCTTCCCAGAAGAGTGGAGGCTGTTATAGCAGCAAAGGGGGGGACCAACTCCATATTAATGACTTCCCAGAAAAGTGGAGGCTGTTATAGCAGCGAAGGGGGGACCAACTCCATATTAATGACTTCCCAGAAGAGTGGAGGCTGTTATAGCAGCTAAGGGGGGGGACCAACTCCATATTAATGACTTCCCAGAAGAGTGGAAGCTGTTATAGCAGCAAAGGGGGGACCAACTCCATATTAATGACTTCCCAGAAGAGTGGAGGCTGTTATAGCAGCAAAGGGGGGGACCAACTCCACATTAATGACTTCCCAGAAGAGTGGAGGCTGTTATATCAGCGAATGGGGGACCAACTCCATATTAATGACTTCCCAGAAGAGTGGAGGCTGTTATAGCAGCAAAGGGGGGACCAACTCCATATTAATGACTTCCCAGAAGAGTGGAGGCTGTTACAGCAGCAAAGGGGGGGACCAACTCCTTATTAATGACTTCCCAGAAGAGTGGAGGCTGTTATATCAGCAAGGGGGGGACCAACTCCATATTAATGACTTCCCAGAAGAGTGGAGGCTGTTATATCAGCAAAGGGGGGACCAACTCCATATTAATGACTTCCCAGAAGAGTGGAGGCTGTTATATCAGCAAAGGGGGGGACCAACTCCATATTAATGACTTCCCAGAAGAGTGGAGGCTGTTATAGCAGCAAAGGGGGGACCAACTCCATATTAATGACTTCCCTTTTTTCAGCAAAGGGGGGACCAACTCCATATTAATGACTTCCCAGAAGAGTGGAGGCTGTTATATCAGCAAAGGGGGGGACCAACTCCATATTAATGACTTCCCAGAAGAGTGGAGGCTGTTATAGCAGCAAAGGGGGGACCAACTCCATATTAATGACTTCCCTGAAGAGTGGAGGCTGTTATAGCAGCGAATGGTGGACCAACTCCATATTAATGACTTCCCAGAAGAGTGGAGGCTGTTATAGCTGCAAAGGGGGGGACCAACTCCATATTAATGACTTCCCTGAAGAGAGGAGGCTGTTATATCAGCAAAGGGGGGACCAACTCCATATTAATGACTTCCCAGAAGAGTGGAGGCTGTTATAGCAGCAAAGGGGGGACCAACTCCATATTAATGACTTCCCTGAAGAGTGGAGGCTGTTATAGCAGCAAAGGGGGGACCAACTCCATATTAATGCCTTCCCAGAAGAGTGGAGGCTGTTATAGCAGCAAAGGGGGGACCAACTCCATATTAATGACTTCTCAGAAGAGTGGAGGCTGTTATATCAGCGAATGGTGGACCAACTCCATATTAATGACCATGATTTTGGAATGAGATGTTCAACAAGCAGGTGTCCACATACTTGGTCAAATCAAAATCAAATAAAATTTTATTTGTCACACGCGCCAAATACACAGGTATAGACCTTACCGTGAAATGCTTACTTACAAGCCCTTAACTTTATTTTCTTAAAACTTTATTGTTGGTTAAGAAAATATTCACTAAATAAAGTAAAAAATTAGTAACGAGGCTATATACAGGAGGTACCGGTACCGAGTCAATGTGCGGGAGTACAGCTTAGTCGAGGTAATTTGTACATGTCGGTTGGGGTAAAGTGACTATGCATAGTTAACAGCGAGTAGCAGCAGTGTAAAAACAAAGGGGGGGGGGGGGGGGGGGGTCAATGTAAATAGTCCGGGTGGCCGTTTGATTAATTGTTCAGCAGTCTTATGGCGTGGGGATAGAAGCTGTTAAGGAGCCTTTTGGTCCTAGACTTGGCGCCCCGGTACCACTTGCCTTGTGGTAGCAGAGAGAACAGTCTATGACTAGGGTGACTGGAGTCTCTGACAATTTTATGGGCCTTCCTCTGACACCGCCTGGAATAGAGGTCCTGGATGGTTGGAAGCTTGGCCCCAGTGATGTACTGGGTCGTACACATTACCGTCTGTAGCGCATTATGGTCAGATCCCGAGCAGTTGCCATACCAGGCAGTGTTGTAACCGGTCAGGATACTCTCGATGGTGCCGATGTAGAACTTTGAGGATCTGGCGACCCATGTCAAATCTTTTCAATCACCTGAAGGGGAAAAGGCGTTGTCGTGCCCTCTTCACGACTGTCTTGGTGTTTTTGGATCATGTAATGTACCCAGGTATCCGGTGGGGAAGCACACATGTGCTTGTAGTGTTGTTCATATGACCACAGTTTGCAGGGTCTTCTAATTATTATTATGAATCTTATTTAATAAAATTGATATTTAAGCAAATTGACGTGTAAATGTTACATAAAGGGTTTTGTTTGAATATAAAAAAAAATTAAAAAAAATGTGTAGCAAAGGTGTTTTAGATATTTAGTTCGTTAAGAGGTAAAGTTGGTATTTGGAATCTGCCATGAGTGGAGGAAGTTGGCTTGAGTTGAAAGAAGTGACAGGAAGTGACATTCAGGGAATTGGTCTAGAGATGGAATTTAATTATGTGGGACGCAAGCGTAATTTAATTTAATTTAATTATGTGGTTGTTATGGCAGAATATTACATTCGGGGAATTGTGGTTTTGAATTGACTGAGAATTGGATTTTGAGATGGAATTTAATTGAGAGAACTGCAAAATATTAAAATAGGTATTGTAGTTGGGAATTGAATTAGGAATTGACATCCACACAGGATGTTGTTCATGGCTCAGCCAGCCCTAGCAGCAGTACCCACCAGTGTTGAGGATCTCCAGGATGCTGTTCATAGCTCAGCCAGCCCTAGCAGCAGTACCCACCAGTGTTGAGGATCTCCAGGATGCTGTTCATGGCTCAGCCAGCCCTAACAGCAGTACCCACCAGTGTTGAGGATCTCCAGGATGCTGTTCATGGCTCAGCCAACCCTAGCAGCAGTACCCACCAGTGTTGAGGCCTCCAGGATGTGGTTCATAGCTCACCCAGCCCTAGCAGCAGTACCCACCAGTGTTGAGGCCTCCAGGATGTTGTTCATAGCTCACCCAGCCCTAGCAGCAGTACCCACCAGTGTTGAGGATCTCCAGGATGCTGTTCATGGCTCAGCCAACCCTAGCAGCAGTACCCACCAGTGTTGAGGCCTCCAGGATGTGGTTCATAGCTCACCCAGCCCTAGCAGCAGTACCCACCAGTGTTGAGGCCTCCAGGATGTTGTTCATAGCTCACCCAGCCCTAGCAGCAGTACCCACCAGTGTTGAGGATCTCCAGGATGTGGTTCATGGCTCACCCAGCCCTAGCAGCAGTACCCACCAGTGTTGAGGATCTCCAGGATGCTGTTCATAGCTCACCCAGCCCTAGCAGCAGTACCCACCAGTGTTGAGGATCTCCAGGATGCTGTTCATAGCTCAGCCAGCCCTAGCAGCAGTACCCACCAGTGTTGAGGATCTCCAGGATGCTGTTCATAGCTCACCCAGCCCTAGCAGCAGTACCCACCAGTGTTGAGGATCTCCAGGATGCTGTTCATAGCTCACCCAGCCCTAGCAGCAGTACCCACCAGTGTTGAGGATCTCCAGGATGTGGTTCATAGCTCACCCAGCCCTAACAGCAGTACCCACCAGTGTTGAGGATCTCCAGGATGCTGTTCATGGCTCAGCCAGCCCTAGCAGCAGTACCCACCAGTGTTGAGGATCTCCAGGATGTGGTTCATGGCTCACCCAGCCCTAGCAGCAGTACCCACCAGTGTTGAGGATCTCCAGGATGTTGTTCATAGCTCACCCAGCCCTAGCAGCAGTACCCACCAGTGTTGAGGCCTCCAGGATGTGGTTCATAGCTCACCCAGCCCTAGCAGCAGTACCCACCAGTGTTGAGGATCTCCAGGATGTGGTTCATAGCTCACCCAGCCCTAACAGCAGTACCCACCAGTGTTGAGGATCTCCAGGATGCTGTTCATGGCTCAGCCAGCCCTAGCAGCAGTACCCACCAGTGTTGAGGCCTCCAGGATGTGGTTCATAGCTCACCCAGCCCTAGCAGCAGTACCCACCAGTGTTGAGGCCTCCAGGATGCTGTTCATGGCTCACCCAGCCCTAGCAGCAGTACCCACCAGTGTTGAGGCCTCCAGGATGTGGTTCATAGCTCACCCAGCCCTAGCAGCAGTACCCACCAGTGTTGAGGCCTCCAGGATGCTGTTCATAGCTCACCCAGCCCTAGCAGCAGTACCCACCAGTGTTGAGGATCTCCAGGATGCTGTTCATAGCTCACCCAGCCCTAGCAGCAGTACCCACCAGTGTTGAGGATCTCCAGGATGCTGTTCATAGCTCACCCAGCCCTAGCAGCAGTACCCACCAGTGTTGAGGATCTCCAGGATGCTGTTCATAGCTCAGCCAGCCCTAGCAGCAGTACCCACCAGTGTTGAGGATCTCCAGGATGTTGTTCATAGCTCACCCAGCCCTAACAGCAGTACCCACCAGTGTTGAGGTCTCCATCGCTGAGGGCCTCCAGGATGTTGTTCATGGCTCCCATGTAGAAGATGAGACGGAGCTGAGTGATGGACATGGTGACCAGAGAGAGGATGAAGAGAGGGCTGCTGATGCTCTGCATGAACGACTGGGCTGCAGGAGAAAAAGGGTTCGGAAGAAGAGAGGAAAGGGAGGTGATTCAAAAAGCTATATTTTGCTATGGAAGGTTTTACACATGGCTGAAGTCATCGGTGTAATCTGTGGGCCTTGACACTTGTATGTAATGAGAGCACAAATAAGAACACCTGAACTAATTTTGTTACATTTCTCTGGTTAAGAAATGTAACTAAATTAGTTCAGGTGTTCTTATATATATATATATATATACTTTTTGTTATCTTCAAATGTTCGATTGTTTTCTTCCAATTTGACAGTACAGAGTATTTTGGGTAAAAAAATAAAGCCAAATAAATACATTTTAATTCCACTTTGTATTTTTATATATATATTTATATATATACATATTTTGACAGAGGTAATGGAACTGTCCATTGATCAGCACAGCAATTGATAAAACAGCACACGTGTTTGGAAAAACAAGTGGTTCTGAGCTTATGTCAATATTACACAGGTGAGCTAACGGTTACAGAAATCAGGAATGTAGACAGGCTAGCTCATTTTATCTGTATGAGTGACTGTCCAACACACCACCACCTGTTGCTATGTTGGGCACCTACTGACCAAAATTATGTTATTATGAAATATATATTTCTATAAATACATATTTAGGTTTAAGGAAATACAGGCAGGCACCACGTTACTACAAGACAAAACAGCTCAATCAAGCCATATGGTCTTGTAAGTATAAAAGCAAAGCTTGTTCATCAAAAAAGCTTGAAAAGGTAGTGGAATGGGATAATGTCTTATTGTTTGAAGTACAACACCATCATAGCTACTGTAGTAGGTCAAAGCTGTGTGCTGTAAAACCTTGGTGGAGCATGGGTGGAGTAGGCATTGTGGTGCTGGGAAACCTTGGTGGAGCATGGGTGGAGTAGGCATTGTGGTGCTGGGAAACCTTGGTAGAGCATGGGTGGAGTAGGCATTGTGGTGCTGTGAAACCTTGGTGGAGCATGGGTACAGTAGGCATTGTGGTGCTGGGAAACCTTAGTAGAGCATGGGCGGAGTAGGCATTTTGGTGGTGTGAAACCTTGGTGGAGCATGGGCGGAGTAGGCATTTTTGTGCTTGTAAATTCCCTTTCTTTTTCAGCTTCAGACCAATGCTTACTTCTCCCATGAAACATAATGTTCTTTGTTTAATGTGTTGTATGTATACTGTGTTATGTTTGTAAGTAATTTGTGTTGCGTTATGTTGTCATGAAGTTGAATGAAGTTTGTTGAGTTGTCAGAACATTGTGTAATGTTGTCCGAATCTTTCGTGAATGTTGTCTGAACATTGTGTCCTTACATTCCTCCATGGGTTTTCTGTTGACCTCCAGATCCATGGTTGAGAGACAGAGTTTGTGTCCTTCCTTAGTGGCCAGCTCTCTCTGCTTCGGGTTGCTGCTCACACTCAGACGCTTCCCCACCGTGGTCACCTGATGGTAGAACTGCTTTCCTGTGATCTTGTGGTCAAAACCCAGCCAACTGAACTTTACCTTCACACTAGGGAGGGAGGGAGGGAGGGAGGGAGGGAGGGAGGGAGACAGGGAGAGGGGAGGGGAGAGAGAAAGGAGGAGGGGGAGGTGGTGAGAGAGGGAAAGAAAGACAGAGGGAGGGAGGGGGAGAGTGAGAGAGCGAGAGAGAGAAAGGAAGTGGGGGAGAGAGAGAGAGAGAGAGAGAGAGGGGTTAACGTAACACAGTAACAGAGAGGGGTTAACGTAACACAGTAACAGAGAGGGGTTACTGTAACACAGTAACAGAGAGGGGTTACTGTAACACAGTAATAGAGAGGGGTTAACATAACACAGTAACAGAGAGGGGTTACTGTAACACAGTAACAGAGAGGGGTTAACGTAACACAGTAATAGAGAGGGGTTAACGTAACACAGTAACAGAGAGGGGTTAACGTAACACAGTAACAGAGAGGGGTTAACGTAACACAGTAACAGAGAGGGGTTAACGTAACACAGTAACAGAGAGGGGTTAATGTAACACAGTAATAGAGAGGTGTTAACGTAACACAGTAACAGAGAGGGGTTACTGTAACACAGTAACAGAGAGGGGTTACTGTA
>NC_138301.1:123730512-123835512 GCF_965601325.2 Salmo salar | reverse complement strand
TGGGGAGTTTCTCCCATTCTTCCCTGCAGATCCTCTCAAGCTCTGTCAGGTTGGATGGGGAGCGTCGCTGCACAGCTATTTTCAGGTCTCTCCAGAGATGTTCGATCAGGTTCAAGTCCGGGCTCTGGCTGGGCCACTCAAGGACATTCAGAGACTTGTCCCAAAGCCACTCCTGCCTTGTCTTGGCTGTGTGTTTAGGGTCGTTGTCCTGTTGGAAGGTGAACCTTCTCCCCAGTCTGAGGTCCTGAGCGCTCTGGAGCAGGTTTTCATCAAGGAACTCTCTGTGCTTTGCTCCGTTAATCTTTAACTCGATCCTGACTAGTCTCCCAGTCCCTGTCGCTGAAAAACATCCCCACAGCATGATGCTGCCACCACCATGCTTCACCGTAGGGATGGTGTCAGGTTTTCTCCAGACGTGCCACTTGGCATTCTGGCCAAAGATTTCAAACTTGGTTTCATCAGACCAGAGAATCTTGTTCCTCATGGTCTGAGAGTCTTTTAGGTGCCTTTTAGCAAACTCCAAGCGGGCTGTCATGTGCCTTTTACTGAGGAGTGGCTTCCGTCTGGCCACTCTACCATAAAGGCCTGAGTGCTGCAGAGATGGTTGTCCTTCTGGAAGGTTCTCCCATCTCCACAGAGGAACTCTGGAACTCTGTCAGAGTGACCATCAGGTTCTTGGTCACCTCCCCAACCAAGGCCCTTCTCCCCCGATTGCTCAGTTTGGCCGGGCGGCCAGCTCTAGGAAGAGTCTTGGTGTTTCCAAACTTCTTCCATTTAAGAATTATGGAGGCCACTGTGTTCTTGGGGACCTTCAATGCTGCAGAAATGTTTTGGTACCCTTCCCCAGATCTGTGCCTCGACACAATCCTGTCTCGGTGCTCTACGGACAATTCCTTCAACCTCATGGCTTGGTTGTTGCTCTGACATGCGCCATCAACTGTGGGACCTTTATATAGACAGGTGTGTGCCTTTCCAAATCATGTCCAATCAATTGAATTTACCACAGATAGACTCCAATCAAGTTGTAGAAATATTTCAATGGAAACAGGATTCACCTGAGCTCAATTTCAAGTCTCATAGCAAAGGTTCTGAATACTTATGTAAATAAGGATTTTCTGTTTTAAATGTTTAATATTTTTGCAAAAAAAAATAAAAATAAAAAATTATGTTTTGGCTTTGTCATTATGGGGTATTGTGTGTAACTTTATACATTTTAGAATATGGCTGTAAGGTAACAAAATCAAGGGGTCTGAATACTTTGATGCCCTGTAGATGATAATGTGTCAGTTTAACCCATTCTGGCAGCACGTTGTTGAGCACATTGCTCAAACCTCCAGCAGTGACTAGAGGTTTTACCGTAAGTTTTACAGTAAGTTTTACAGTAAGTTTTACAGTAAGTTTTACAGAGGTTTTACAGTAAGTTTTACAGTAAGTTTTACAGAGCTTTTACAGTAAGTTTTACAGAGGTTTTACCGTAAGTTTTACAGTAAGTTTTACAGAGGTTTTACAGTAAGTTTTACAGAGGTTTTACAGAGGTTTTACCGTAAGTTTTACAGAGGTTTTACAGTAAGTTTTACAGTAAGTTTTACAGAGGTTTTACCGTAAGTTTTACAGTAAGTTTTACAGAGCTTTTACAGTAAGTTTTACAGTAAGTTTTACAGAGGTTTTACCGTAAGTTTTACAGTAAGTTTTACAGCGCTTTTACAGTAAGTTTTACAGTAAGTTTTACAGAGATTTTACAGTACGTTTTACAGTAAGTTTTACAGAGCTTTTACAGTAAGTTCTACTGTAAGTTTTACAGTAAGCATGGCATGATAGTGCATTTACCTCTACTATTAAAATGTGTGAATGGTCTCCTCATTGAACACCTCATTCTGCTTGATGGTTTTAATAATAATAATAATAATAACAATAATATTTTTTAACAATAATGCGTTCATCATGATCCACCTGCTGCTTCATACTAAAATAGATTTATACTTTCCGTCCTTCAAACATTGTGTAAAATAATCATCAAGTCTAAAATGGTTGCATTACCCACAATCCTCTGAAGAAGGTGCAAGGAGATTAAAACCGAAACTTCCGATGAGTTCAACCAATCAATTTTCTCCATCTTTGGTCATAAAGTCATAAATAATCATAAAATATACCAACGTTACATTTTGAGCAACATATTAAGTTGGATTTATTCTTTTAAAAATACATGTTTCTAATTAAATGGGGTGTTTGTTTGTTTACAGTACAACACCAAGATAATCAAGGACCTCAGCCAACATACAGTACAACACCAGCTGTCTCAAGATAATCAAGGACCTCAGCCAACATACAGTACAACACCAGCTGTCTCAAGATAATCAAGGACCTCAGCCAACATACAGTACAACACCAGCTGTCTCAAGATAATCAAGGACCTCAGCCAACATACAGTACAACACCACAAGATAATCAAGGACCTCAGCCAACATACAGTACAACACCAGCTGTCTCAAGATAATCAAGGACCTCAGCCAACATAGCCTGTTCTACCCCTAGACCATCAGGCTGCTGAATAGCTAGTAAGCTACCTACATATGGGCACTGTACCCTGCTAATACATCATGTGACTAATACACTGTAATCTAATCAACATGTATATATATATATTACAGCTACTCACCATCAGGATTGTATGCACCATAGGAGATGAGGAGACAGGATAAGGAGAAACAGGCACTGGAATACGCAGACAATACATCAATACATTATATACTACATCAATACATTAGGCAATACATTAATACATTACACAATACATTACACAATACATCAATACATTACACAATACATGAAAACATTAGGCAATACATTACACAATACATTAATACATTACACAATACATTACACAATACATCAATACATTACACAATACATGAAAACATTAGGCAATACATTACACAATACATTACACAATACATGAAAACATTAGGCAATACATTACACACTACATCAATACATTATATACTACATCAATACATTACACACTACATCTACACATTACATCAATACATTACACAATACATGAAAACATTAGGCAATACATTACACACTACATCAATACATTACACACTACATCAATACATTACACAATACATTACACAATACATGAATACATTACACAATACATTACACGCTACATCAATACATTACACAATACATTAATACATTACACAATACATTACACATTACACAATACATTACACAATACATTACACAATACATGAAAACATTAGGCAATACATTACACAATACATCAATACATTACACACTACATCAATACATTACACAATACATGAAAACATTAGGCAATACATTACACAATACATCAATACATTACACAATACATCAATACATTAGTCATACTACATTACACAATATATCAATACATTACACAATACATTACACACTACATCAATACATTACACAATATATCAATACATTACACACTACATCAATACATTACACAATACATCAATACATTACACAATACATCAATACATTACACAATTCATCAATACATTATATACTACATTACACACTACATGAAAACATTAGGCAATACATTACACACTACATCAATACATTACACAATACATTACACAATACATCAATACATTACACACTACATCAATACATTACACAATTCATGAAAACATTAGGCAATACATTACACACTACATCAATACATTACACAATATATCAATACATTACACACTACATTACACACTACATCAATACATTACACACTACATGAAAACATTAGGCAATACATTACACACTACATCAATACATTACACAATACATTACACACTACATCAATACATTACACAATACATTACACAATACATGAAAACATTAGGCAATACATTACACACTACATCAATACATTATATACTACATCAATACATTACACACTACATCAATACATTACACAATACATGAAAACATTAGGCAATACATTACACACTACATGAAAACATTAGGCAATACATTACACACTACATCAATACATTACACACTACATCAATACATTACACAATACATTACACAATACATGAAAACATTAGGCAATACATTACACACTACATCAATACATTACACAATACATGAAAAAATTAGGCAATACATTACACACTACATCAATACATTACACAATACATTACACAATACATGAAAACATTAGGCAATACATTACACAATACATCAATACATTACACAATACATCAATACATTACACAATACATTACACAATACATCAATACATTACACACTACATCAATACATTACACAATACATCAATACATTATATACTACATTAGACAATTCATCAATACATCAATACATTACACACTACATCAATACATTACACAATACATCAATACATTACACAATTCATCAATACATTATATACTACATTAGACAATTCATCAATACATTACACAATACATCAATACATTATATACTACATTACACAATTCATCAATACATTACACAATACATCAATACATTACACACTACATTACACAATACATCAATACATTACACAATTCATCAATACATTACACACTACATTACACAATACATCAATACATTACACACTACATTACACAATACATCAATACATTACACAATACATCAATACATTATATACTACATTAGACAATTCATCAATACATTACAGACTACATTAGACAATACATCAATACATTACACACTACATTAGACAATTCATCAATACATTACACAATACATCAATACATTATATACTACATTAGACAATTCATCAATACATTACACAATACATCAATACATTATATACTACATTAGACAATTCATCAATACATTACAGACTACATTAGACAATACATCAATACATTACACACTACATTAGACAATTCATCAATACATTACACAATACATCAATACATTATATACTACATTAGACAATTCATCAATACATTAGACAATTCATCAATACATTACACAATTCATCAATACATTAGACAATTCATCAATACATTACACAATTCATCAATACATTAGACAATTCATCAATACATTAGACAATTCATCAATACATTACACAATATATCAATACATTATATACTACATTAGACAATTCATCAATACATTACACACTACATTAGACAATTCATCAATTCATTACACAATTCATTACACACTACATTAGACAATTCATCAACACATTGGACCAGGTATTCCCGAACCCCCAGGGCTACGCGCAATGCCGTCGGGGGTATGCCAAATAACCTAGTGGTTAGAGTGGAGGGGCGGCAGGTAGCCTAGTGGTTAGAGTGGAGGGGCGGCAGGTAGCCTAGTGGTTAGAGTGGAGGGGCGGCAGGTAGCCTAGTGGTTAGAGTGGAGGGGCGGCAGGTAGCCTAGTGGTTAGAGTGGAGGGGCGGCAGGTAGCCTAGTGGTTAGAGCGGAGGGGCGGCAGGTAGCCTAGTGGTTAGAGGGGAGGGGTGGCAGGTAGCCTAGTGGTTAGAGCGGAGGGGCGGCAGGTAGCCTAGTGGTTAGAGCGGAGGGGCGGCAGGTAGCCTAGTGGTTAGAGCGGAGGGGCGGCAGGTAGCCTAGTGGTTAGAGTGGAGGGGTGGCAGGTAGCCTAGTGGTTAGAGTGGAGGGGCGGCAGGTAGCCTAGTGGTTAGAGTGGAGGGGCGGCAGGTAGCCTAGTGGTTAGAGCGGAGGGGCGGCAGGTAGCCTAGTGGTTAGAGTGGAGGGGCGGCAGGTAGCCTAGTGGTTAGAGTGGAGGGGCGGCAGGTAGCCTAGTGGTTAGAGTGGAGGGGCGGCAGGTAGCCTAGTGGTTAGAGTGGAGGGGCGGCAGGTAGCCTAGTGGTTAGAGTGGAGGGGCGGCAGGTAGCCTAGTGGTTAGAGTGGAGGGGCGGCAGGTAGCCTAGTGGTTAGAGTGGAGGGGCGGCAGGTAGCCTAGTGGTTAGAGCGGAGGGGCGGCAGGTAGCCTAGTGGTTAGAGTGGAGGGGTGGCAGGTAGCCTAGTGGTTAGAGCGGAGGGGCGGCAGGTAGCCTAGTGGTTAGAGCGGAGGGGCGGCAGGTAGCCTAGTGGTTAGAGTGGAGGGGCGGCAGGTAGCCTAGTGGTTAGAGTGGAGGGGCGGCAGGTAGCCTAGTGGTTAGAGTGGAGGGGCGGCAGGTAGCCTAGTGGTTAGAGTGGAGGGGCGGCAGGTAGCCTAGTGGTTAGAGTGGAGGGGCGGCAGCGTAGCCTAGTGGTTAGAGTGGAGGGGCGGCGGGTAGCCTAGTGGTTAGAGTGGAGGGGAGGCAGGTAGCCTAGTGGTTAGAGTGGAGGGGCGGCAGATAGTCTAGTGGTTAGAGTGGAGGGGCGGCATCTGTCATCATCATATACCAGGCCTGGTACAGCTCCTGGTATATGGATGAGTTAACAGGCCTGGTACAGCTCCTGGTATATGGATGAGTTAACAGGCCTGGTACAGCTCCTGGTATATGGATGAGTTAACAGGCCTGGTACAGCTCCTGGTATATGGATGAGTTAACAGGCCTGGTACAGCTCCTGGTATATGGATGAGTTAACAGGCCTGGTACAGCTCCTGGTATATGGATGAGTTATACAGGCCCTGGTACAGCTCCTGGTATATGGATGAGTTAACAGGCCTGGTACAGCTCCTGGTATATGGATGAGTTAACAGGCCTGGTACAGCTCCTGGTATATGTCCGTTACGTTTATGGGGGGTCAATTAAGGAAGACATCCTCTTCTGGAAACCAGGACGACAGGAGAGGATATTTTTAAAGTACTGGACAGCTTTGTGACATCAAATGGACTTTGGTGGTCGAGATGTGTTGGTATCTGTACTGATGGAGCAAAAGCCATGACAGGGAGACATAGTGGAGTGGTAACACGCCTGCAAGCAGTTGCTCCCGACGCCACTTGGGTACACTGCAGCATCCGCCGAGAGGCTCTCGCTGCCAAGGGAATGCCTGACAGCTTGAAAGACGTTTTGGACACAACAGTGAAAATGGTTAACTTTGTTAAAGCAAAAGGCTCCTGAACTCTCATGTATTTTCTGCACTATGTAACGATATGGAGCAGCGACCATGTAACGCTTTTACAACATACAGGAATTGCGCTGGTTATCAACGGTATTGACTCGTTTTTTTATTTTATTTGAGAGACGAGCTTAAAGTTTTCTTTACTGACCATAATGTTCACTTGTCTGACCGTTTGCATGATGACGAGTTTCTCACACGACTGGACTATCTGGGTGATGTTTTTTCTCGCCTGAATGATCTGAATCTGGGATTACAGGGACTCTTCACAACTATATTCAATGTGCAGGACAAAATTGAGGCTATGATTAAGAAGTTGGAGCTCTTCTCTGTCTGTATGAACAAGGACAACACACAGGTCTTTCCATCATTGTTTTGATTTTTTGTGTGTAAATGAACTCAAGCTTACGGACAATGTCCAATGTGATATAGCGAAGCACCTGAGTGAGCTGGGTGCACCATTACGCAGGTACTTTCCCGAAACGGACGACACAAACAACTGGATTCGTTATCCCTTTCATGCCCTGCCTCCAGTCCACTTACCGATATCTGAGAGCCTCATCAGAATTGCAACAAGCGGTTCTGTGGAAATGTAATTTAATCAGAAGCCACTGCCAGATTTCTGGATAAGGCTGCGCTCAGAGTATCCTGCCTTGGCAAATCACGCTGTTAAGACACTGACGCCCTTTGCAACCACGTACCTATGTGAGAGAGGATTCCCGGCCCTCACTAGCATGAAAACTAAATACAGGCGCAGACAGTGTGTGGAAAACGATTTAAGACATTAGACAATTCATCAATACATTAGACAATACATCAATACATATCGTACAAATCAGACCAACTGAGACAATAGACACAGACACATCCCTCCCTCTCCCCCGGCTCCTACCTGCCCAGCAGTCGTAGGTTGCGTGGTCCATATTTGTCCATGACGATGCCTAGCGGCAGGGTGATGGCTGAGAGGAGAAATGATCCCACGGTGAAGGCCAGGTTCAACATCTCATCCTGGTCCTTACAGATGAGCCAGCCGTTCATCCTCATGGGTCCGGAAGGGTCCTGGGGAACCAGAGGCCTCATTTCTACCCCATCCCCCAGCCCCACCACACCCTCCTCCGAGTAGTCATCATCGCGCCCTGGTGGAGGGAGGGGGACAGACAGGTTGGGGGAGGAGGTGTGGTTACCTAGAGAGAGGGGATGTGTCAGTAAAGGAATCTTAAAAGGAGATGTGGGGTCCTCCCTCCTAGACAGCTAATGTTCCTGGGGTCTCCCTCCTAGATACCTAATGTTCCTGGGGTCTCCCTCCTAGATACCTAATGTTCCTGGGGTCTCCCTCCTAGTTACCTAATGTTCCTGGGGTCTCCTAGACACCTAATGTTCCTGGGGTCTCCCTCCTAGACACCTAATGTTCCTGGGGTCTCCCTCCTAGATACCTAATGTTCCTGGGGTCTCCCTCCTAGACAGCTAATGTTCCTGGGGTCTCCCTCCTAGACACCTAATGTTCCTGGGGTCTCCCTCCTAGACACCTAATGTTCCTGGGGTCTCCCTCCTAGATACCTAATGTTCCTGGGGTCTCCCTCCTAGATACCTAATGTTCCTGGGGTCTCCTAGACACCTAATGTTCCTGGGGTCTCCCTCCTAGATACCTAATGTTCCTGGGGTCTCCCTCCTAGACACCTAATGTTCCTGGGGTCTCCCTCCTAGACACCTAATGATCCTGGGGTCTCCCTCCTAGACACCTAATGTTCCTGGGGTCTCCCTCCTAGACACCTAATGATCCTGGGGTCTCCCTCCTAGACACCTAATGTTCCTGGGGTCTCCCTCCTAGACACCTAATGTTCCTGGGGTCTCCCTCCTAGTTACCTAATGTTCCTGGGGTCTCCCTCCTAGTTACCTAATGTTCCTGGGGTCTCCTAGACACCTAATGTTCCTGGGGTCTCCCTCCTAGTTACCTAATGTTCCTGGGGTCTCCCTCCTAGATACCTAATGTTCCTGGGGTCTCCCTCCTAGACACCTAATGTTCCTGGGGTCTCCCTCCTAGTTACCTAATGTTCCTGGGTCCTCCCTCCTAGACACCTAATGTTCCTGGGGTCTCCCTCCTAGATACCTAATGTTCCTGGGGTCTCCCTCCTAGTTACCTAATGTTCCTGGGGTCTCCCTCCTAGACACCTAATGTTCCTGGGTCTCCCTCCTAGACACCTAATGTTCCTGGGTCCTCCCTCCTAGACACCTAATGTTCCTGGGGTCTCCCTCCTAGATACCTAATGTTCCTGGGGTCTCCCTCCTAGACAGCTAATGTTCCTGGGGTCCCCTAGACAGTTAATGTTCCTGGGGTCTCCCTCCTAGATACCTAATGTTCCTGGGGTCTCCCTCCTAGATACCTAATGTTCCTGGGGTCTCCCTCCTAGATACCTAATGTTCCTGGGGTCTCCCTCCTAGACACCTAATGATCCTGGGGTCTCCCTCCTAGACACCTAATGTTCCTGGGGTCTCCCTCCTAGACACCCAATGTTCCTGGGGTCTCCCTCCTAGACACCTAATGTTCCTGGGGTCTCCCTCCTAGATACCTCATGTTCCTGGGGTCTCCCTCCTAGATACCTAATGTTCCTGGGGTCTCCCTCCTAGATACCTAATGTTCCTGGGGTCTCCCTCCTAGACACCTAATGTTCCTGGGGTCTCCCTCCTAGACACCTAATGTTCCTGGGGTCTCCCTCCTAGACAGCTAATGTTCCTGGGGTCTCCCTCCTAGATACCTAATGTTCCTGGGGTCTCCCTCCTAGTTACCTAATGTTCCTGGGGTCTCCCTCCTAGTTACCTAATGTTCCTGGGGTCTCCCTCCTAGATACCTCATGTTCCTGGGGTCTCCCTCCTAGATACCTAATGTTCCTGGGGTCTCCCTCCTAGACACCTAATGTTCCTGGGGTCTCCCTCCTAGATACCTAATGTTCCTGGGGTCTCCCTCCTAGATACCTCATGTTCCTGGGGTCTCCTAGACACCTAATGTTCCTGGGGTCTCCCTCCTAGATACCTAATGTTCCTGGGGTCTCCCTCCTAGACACCTAATGTTCCTGGGGTCTCCCTCCTAGTTACCTAATGTTCCTGGGGTCTCCCTCCTAGACACCTAATGTTCCTGGGGTCTCCCTCCTAGATACCTAATGTTCCTGGGGTCTCCCTCCTAGATACCTCATGTTCCTGGGGTCTCCTAGACACCTAATGTTCCTGGGGTCTCCCTCCTAGACACCTAATGTTCCTGGGGTCTCCCTCCTAGACACCTAATGTCCCCCCCCCCCCCCTCTACCCCCTGACTATCAGAAGATGAACATTATAAAGAGCAGGTCAACGAGAGGTTCCATAAAGATGGTGCTCTTACCTTCTCCATTGCACATGTAAGAGTAATAGCCTTCGGACTTGAGCATGATGAGTAACGATCCCCAGCCCAGCAGGACAGCTGAGAAAAACAAGTTCTCTATGATGGCTGTCAAAGCCATCCACCAGCGCCTGGCAAATGCTGTGGCCAGGGACGGAGCCATGACCAGACGAGGGTAAGGGAGGGTAATGGAAGGGGAAGGGGGGAGCAGAAAATGTTCTAGACAGAATATATAGTGAAGCCCTCTGCCAGTATCTCTGGAGATCAGGGTTCACAGGTCTGTTGAAAACAGAGAGAGGTTATTTCAGCAGTTGTACACACTGGGTAGTGGTTGTTTTCAATACAATATCATATGATCACAGTTATATTAATTACTGTTACTTTATTGAACTTTATATTGTTCAGGAAAAGTCTGAATGTTGATGATCACCATAGGAACCAACAGACACCCCCCCCCCCCCCACCACCACCACCAAATCTCACTACTCTTATGTGACCACGTGGTCCTTTGACCTTCAAGGTGTTTAGTATGCAACTCTCTCTCTTTGCCTCTGTTCTGGGTCGAATGAGAGTCATTCCCTCCCCCCCCATTTCGCCCTCCTTGTTATTTCTCAACTTCTCCCACCGTTCCGCTATAAGACACATGGACACGCAGATAAACCCCATGGTGTTATTACCTAGGTAACAGTGTGATAGTGACACGTCTTAACTGAAACCTACCGGTGTCCAGCTACAACAGAAAAGTTTCCAACATCAGAGACGGGCTGAGGGTGACCGGGCGGGGGGAGGGGGTTAATTACGCGCTTCTGGTTCCGTACGTTGGTGCGGAAACTGATGGTGAATGACGAACCGGTCCGAACTGGACTTGCATGCCGTCTTTCTCTCTCTCCCTCGGCTTCTGGTTCCATACCTTGGTGCGGAAACTGATGATGAATGACTAACAGGTCCGAACTGGACTTGGATGCCGTCTCTCTCTCTCTCTCTCTCTCTCTCTAGCTCAACTCTTCCGCAACACAGTAGCGCAGAAAACAGACGCCAGATAAACAAACCGAGTTCATCTAATCATAACTCTGGATCAAGAGACAAAACCACTTCAGAGAATAACGATAGGCTAAACCACTAGCTAATAATGGGTAGTTAGTTCATGGATACTGGATTCACCAGGTTTATAAACAAGTGCGCAAACAATTTCTCCAATGTTGCCCGGATTATTCTATAGATTCCCTGCCTCTCTACATTACTGAACCCCAGAGGAATGAATGAACGGGATCACTGGTTTTTCACCGCGACACTAAAATTACAGATACACTTTAAGGCTTACTCTTAACTTGGGAGAAATACATGGTAACTCTAATTACAACATGAAAACAATAGGCCTATTCTAACGACCATTAATTACAACATTAAAACCTATTTCAATCAATTTCGCACAGCACGTTTGTAATAAAAGTACCCTGGGTGAAGACAGGTATGACTAAAATATTCCAGATAAATTGCATACCTGTGAGTTCCAGACACAGACAGAACGAGACAGAAGTTCAGAGTTTTCCAGAATTCTTCAATTCTTCTTGTCTTTATATGTTCTTTCTTTCTCTTTCTTTCAATAACCAACATGGAGAAAGCCTTTATACGCGCTCCTGTCTTCCTATTGGCTGCCGGAGGTGCCGCTAGACCACTGCTACAGCCAATCAGAGCACCCACTCACAGTCGTCCACGGCGATAGAGAGAGACAGAGAAGGAAGCAAGGAGGAGGAAATAATATAGGACTGTCCTAATGACAAAGATTAGGTTTTGATTAAGTGAGCTTTTGATTAACATAGATAGATTAAGTGATTTGGAACCGGACGTTTATAATATTAAAGTCATTTCATTTTATTTGTTCATCAGATTGGCTCCAGTCTAGTCAGCCCTGTCTAGTCTGCCCTGTCTAGTCAGAATGGTCCCTGTCTAGTCAGCCCTGTCTAGTCAGAATGGTCCCAGTCTAGTCAGCCCTGTCTAGTCTGCCCTGTCTAGTCAGAATGGTTCCAGTCTAGTCAGCCCTGTTAATCAGAATGGTCTCTGTCTAGTCAGCCCTGTCTAGTCAGAATGGTCCCTGTCTAGTCAGCCCTGTCTAGTCAGCCCTGTCTAGTCAGAATGGTTCCAGTCTAGTCAGCCCTGTCTAGTCAGCCCTGTCTAGTCAGAATGGTCCCAGTCTAGTCAGCCCTGTCTAGTCAGCCCTGTTAATCAGAATGGTCCCTGTCTAGTCAGCCCAGTCTAGTCAGAATGGTTCCAGTCTAGTCAGCCCAGTCTAGTCAGCCCAGTCTAGTCAGCCCTGTTAATCAGAATGGTCCCTGTCTAGTCAGCCCAGTCTAGTCAGCCCTGTCTAGTCAGAATGGTCCCAGTCTAGTCAGCCCTGTCTAGTCAGCCCTGTTAATCAGAATGGTCCCTGTCTAGTCAGCCCTGTCTAGTCAGAATGGTTCCAGTCTAGTCAGCCCTGTCTAGTCAGCCCTGTCTAGTCAGAATGGTTCCAGTCTAGTCAGCCCTGTCTAGTCAGCCCTGTCTAGTCAGAATGGCTCCAGTCTAGTCAGCCCTGTCTAGTCAGCCCTGTCTAGTCAGAATGGTCCCAGTCTAGTCAGCCCTGTCTAGTCAGCCCTGTTAATCAGAATGGTCCCTGTCTAGTCAGCCCTGTCTAGTCAGAATGGTTCCAGTCTAGTCAGCCCTGTCTAGTCAGCCCTGTCTAGTCAGAATGGTTCCAGTCTAGTCAGCCCTGTCTAGTCAGAATGGTCCCAGTCTAGTCAGAATGGTTCCAGTCTAGTCAGAATGGTTCCAGTCTAGTCAGCCCTGTCTAGTCAGCCCTGTCTAGTCAGAATGGTCCCTGTCTAGTCAGCCCTGTCTAGTCAGAATGGTCCCAGTCTAGTCAGCCCTGTCTAGTCAGAATGGTCCCTGTCTAGTCAGCCCTGTCTAGTCAGCCCTGTCTAGTCAGAATGGTTCCAGTCTAGTCAGCCCTGTCTAGTCAGCCCTGTCTAGTCAGAATGGTCCCAGTCTAGTCAGCCCTGTCTAGTCAGCCCTGTTAATCAGAATGGTCCCTGTCTAGTCAGCCCAGTCTAGTCAGAATGGTTCCAGTCTAGTCAGCCCAGTCTAGTCAGCCCAGTCTAGTCAGCCCTGTTAATCAGAATGGTCCCTGTCTAGTCAGCCCAGTCTAGTCAGCCCTGTCTAGTCAGAATGGTCCCAGTCTAGTCAGCCCTGTCTAGTCAGCCCTGTTAATCAGAATGGTCCCTGTCTAGTCAGCCCTGTCTAGTCAGAATGGTTCCAGTCTAGTCAGCCCTGTCTAGTCAGCCCTGTCTAGTCAGAATGGTTCCAGTCTAGTCAGCCCTGTCTAGTCAGCCCTGTCTAGTCAGAATGGCTCCAGTCTAGTCAGCCCTGTCTAGTCAGCCCTGTCTAGTCAGAATGGTCCCAGTCTAGTCAGCCCTGTCTAGTCAGCCCTGTTAATCAGAATGGTCCCTGTCTAGTCAGCCCTGTCTAGTCAGAATGGTTCCAGTCTAGTCAGCCCTGTCTAGTCAGCCCTGTCTAGTCAGAATGGTTCCAGTCTAGTCAGCCCTGTCTAGTCAGAATGGTCCCAGTCTAGTCAGAATGGTTCCAGTCTAGTCAGAATGGTTCCAGTCTAGTCAGCCCTGTCTAGTCAGCCCTGTCTAGTCAGAATGGTCCCTGTCTAGTCAGCCCTGTCTAGTCAGAATGGTCCCAGTCTAGTCAGCCCTGTCTAGTCAGCCCTGTTAATCAGAATGGTCCCTGTCTAGTCAGCCCTGTCTAGTCAGAATGGTTCCAGTCTAGTCAGCCCTGTCTAGTCAGCCCTGTCTAGTCAGAATGGTTCCAGTCTAGTCAGCCCTGTCTAGTCAGCCCTGTCTAGTCAGAATGGCTCCAGTCTAGTCAGCCCTGTCTAATCAGCCCTGTCTAGTCAGAATGGTCCCAGTCTAGTCAGCCCTGTCTAGTCAGCCCTGTTAATCAGAATGGTCCGTCTAGTCAGCCCTGTCTAGTCAGAATGGTTCCAGTCTAGTCAGACCTGTCTAGTCAGAATGGCCCCAGTCTAGTCAGCCCTGTCTAGTCAGAATGGTCCCAGTCTAGTCAGTCCAGTCTAGTCAGCCCTGTTCATCCGAATGGCTCCAGTCTAGTCAGCCCTGTCTAGTCAGAATGGTTCCAGTCTAGTCAGCCCTGTCTAGTCAGAATGGTTCCAGTCTAGTCAGCCCTGTCTAGTCAGAATGGTCCCAGTCTAGTCAGAATGGTCCCAGTCTAGTCAGAATGGTCCCAGTCTAGTCAGCCCTGTCTAGTCAGAATGGTCCCAGTCTAGTCAGCCCTGTCTAGTCAGAATGGTTCCAGTCTAGTCAGAATGGTCCCAGTCTAGTCAGCCCTGTCTAGTCAGAATGGTCCCAGTCTAGTCAGCCCTGTCTAGTCAGAATGGTTCCAGTCTAGTCAGAATGGTCCCAGTCTAGTCAGCCCTGTCTAGTCAGAATGGTCCCAGTCTAGTCAGCCCTGTCTAGTCAGAATGGTTCCAGTCTAGTCAGAATGGTCCCAGTCTAGTCAGCCCTGTCTAGTCAGAATGGTCCCAGTCTAGTCAGCCCTGTCTAGTCAGAATGGTTCCAGTCTAGTCAGCCCTGTCTAGTCAGAATGGTTCCAGTCTAGTCAGAATGGTCCCAGTCTAGTCAGTCCAGTCTAGTCAGAATGGTTCCAGTCTAGTCAGAATGGTCCCAGTCTAGTCAGAATGGTTCCAGTCTAGTCAGACCTGTCTAGTCAGAATGGTCCCAGTCTAGTCAGCCCTGTCTAGTCAGAATGGTTCCAGTCTAGTCAGCCCTGTCTAGTCAGCCCTGTCTAGTCAGAATGGTTCCAGTCTAGTCAGCCCTGTCTAGTCAGCCCTGTCTAGTCAGAATGGCTCCAGTCTAGTCAGCCCTGTCTAATCAGCCCTGTCTAGTCAGAATGGTCCCAGTCTAGTCAGCCCTGTCTAGTCAGCCCTGTTAATCAGAATGGTCCGTCTAGTCAGCCCTGTCTAGTCAGAATGGTTCCAGTCTAGTCAGACCTGTCTAGTCAGAATGGCCCCAGTCTAGTCAGCCCTGTCTAGTCAGAATGGTCCCAGTCTAGTCAGTCCAGTCTAGTCAGCCCTGTTCATCCGAATGGCTCCAGTCTAGTCAGCCCTGTCTAGTCAGAATGGTTCCAGTCTAGTCAGCCCTGTCTAGTCAGAATGGTTCCAGTCTAGTCAGCCCTGTCTAGTCAGAATGGTCCCAGTCTAGTCAGAATGGTCCCAGTCTAGTCAGCCCTGTCTAGTCAGAATGGTCCCAGTCTAGTCAGCCCTGTCTAGTCAGAATGGTTCCAGTCTAGTCAGAATGGTCCCAGTCTAGTCAGCCCTGTCTAGTCAGAATGGTCCCAGTCTAGTCAGCCCTGTCTAGTCAGAATGGTTCCAGTCTAGTCAGAATGGTCCCAGTCTAGTCAGCCCTGTCTAGTCAGAATGGTCCCAGTCTAGTCAGCCCTGTCTAGTCAGAATGGTTCCAGTCTAGTCAGAATGGTCCCAGTCTAGTCAGCCCTGTCTAGTCAGAATGGTCCCAGTCTAGTCAGCCCTGTCTAGTCAGAATGGTTCCAGTCTAGTCAGCCCTGTCTAGTCAGAATGGTTCCAGTCTAGTCAGAATGGTCCCAGTCTAGTCAGTCCAGTCTAGTCAGAATGGTTCCAGTCTAGTCAGAATGGTCCCAGTCTAGTCAGAATGGTTCCAGTCTAGTCAGACCTGTCTAGTCAGAATGGTCCCAGTCTAGTCAGCCCTGTCTAGTCAGAATGGTTCCAGTCTAGTCAGCCCTGTCTAGTCAGCCCTGTCTAGTCAGAATGGTTCCAGTCTAGTCAGCCCTGTCTAGTCAGAATGGTCCCAGTCTAGTCAGTCCAGTCTAGTCAGCCCTGTTCATCCGAATGGCTCCAGTCTAGTCAGCCCTGTCTAGTCAGAATGGTTCCAGTCTAGTCAGCCCTGTCTAGTCAGCCCTGTCTAGTCAGAATGGTTCCAGTCTAGTCAGCCCTGTCTAGTCAGAATGGTCCCAGTCTAGTCAGTCCAGTCTAGTCAGCCCTGTTCATCCGAATGGCTCCAGTCTAGTCAGCCCTGTCTAGTCAGAATGGTTCCAGTCTAGTCAGCCCTGTCTAGTCAGAATGGTTCCAGTCTAGTCAGCCCTGTCTAGTCAGAATGGTCCCAGTCTAGTCAGAATGGTCCCAGTCTAGTCAGAATGGTCCCAGTCTAGTCAGCCCTGTCTAGTCAGAATGGTCCCAGTCTAGTCAGCCCTGTCTAGTCAGAATGGTTCCAGTCTAGTCAGAATGGTCCCAGTCTAGTCAGCCCTGTCTAGTCAGAATGGTCCCAGTCTAGTCAGCCCTGTCTAGTCAGAATGGTTCCAGTCTAGTCAGAATGGTCCCAGTCTAGTCAGCCCTGTCTAGTCAGAATGGTCCCAGTCTAGTCAGCCCTGTCTAGTCAGAATGGTTCCAGTCTAGTCAGAATGGTCCCAGTCTAGTCAGCCCTGTCTAGTCAGAATGGTCCCAGTCTAGTCAGCCCTGTCTAGTCAGAATGGTTCCAGTCTAGTCAGCCCTGTCTAGTCAGAATGGTTCCAGTCTAGTCAGAATGGTCCCAGTCTAGTCAGTCCAGTCTAGTCAGAATGGTTCCAGTCTAGTCAGAATGGTCCCAGTCTAGTCAGAATGGTTCCAGTCTAGTCAGACCTGTCTAGTCAGAATGGTCCCAGTCTAGTCAGCCCTGTCTAGTCAGAATGGTTCCAGTCTAGTCAGCCCTGTCTAGTCAGCCCTGTCTAGTCAGAATGGTTCCAGTCTAGTCAGCCCTGTCTAGTCAGAATGGTTCCAGTCTAGTCAGCCCTGTCTAGTCAGAATGGTCCCAGTCTAGTCAGAATGGTCCCAGTCTAGTCAGAATGGTCCCAGTCTAGTCAGCCCTGTCTAGTCAGAATGGTCCCAGTCTAGTCAGCCCTGTCTAGTCAGAATGGTTCCAGTCTAGTCAGAATGGTCCCAGTCTAGTCAGCCCTGTCTAGTCAGAATGGTCCCAGTCTAGTCAGCCCTGTCTAGTCAGAATGGTTCCAGTCTAGTCAGAATGGTCCCAGTCTAGTCAGCCCTGTCTAGTCAGAATGGTCCCAGTCTAGTCAGCCCTGTCTAGTCAGAATGGTTCCAGTCTAGTCAGAATGGTCCCAGTCTAGTCAGCCCTGTCTAGTCAGAATGGTCCCAGTCTAGTCAGCCCTGTCTAGTCAGAATGGTTCCAGTCTAGTCAGCCCTGTCTAGTCAGAATGGTTCCAGTCTAGTCAGAATGGTCCCAGTCTAGTCAGTCCAGTCTAGTCAGAATGGTTCCAGTCTAGTCAGAATGGTTCCAGTCTAGTCAGTCCAGTCTAGTCAGAATGGTTCCAGTCTAGTCAGAATGGTTCCAGTCTAGTCAGCCCTGTCTAGTCAGAATGGTTCCAGTCTAGTCAGCCGTGTCTAGTCAGCCCTGTTTATCAGAATGGCTCCAGTCTAGTCAGCCCTGTCTAGTCAGAATGGTTCCAGTCTAGTCAGCCCTGTCTAGTCAGCCCTGTTTATCAGAATGGCTCCAGTCTAGTCAGCCCTGTCTAGTCAGAATGGTTCCAGTCTAGTCAGCCGTGTCTAGTCAGCCCTGCCTAGTCAGAATGGTTCCAGTCTAGTCGGCTTGGCCGGCTCGGTCCTCCCCTCCTGCTCCGTGGCTCGACGACTCACTACGAGCTCACAGAACAAGGCTCCGGGCAGCCGAGCGGAAATGGAGGAAAACTCGCCTCCCTGCGGACCTGGCATCCTTTCACTCACTCCTCTCTACATTCTCCTCTTCTGTCTCTGCTGCTAAAGCCACTTTCTACCACTCTAAATTCCAACCATCTGCCTCTAACCCTAGGAAGCTCTTTGCTACCTTCTCCTCCCTCCTGAATCCTCCTCCCCCTCCCCCCCCCCCTCCTCCCTCTCTGCTGATGACTTCGTCAACCATTTTGAAAAGAAGGTTGACGATATCCGATCCTCGTTTGCTAAGTCAAACGACACCGCTGGTCCTGCTCACACTGCCCTACCCTGTGCTTTGACCTCTTTCTCCCCTCTCTCTCCAGATGAAATCTCCCGTCTTGTGACGGCCGGCCGCCCAACAACCTGCCCACTTGACCCTATCCCCTCCTCTCTTCTCCAGACCATTTCCGGAGACCTTCTCCCCTTCCTCACCTCGCTCATCAACTCATCCTTGACCGCTGGCTACGTCCCTTCCGTCTTCAAGAGAGCGAGAGTTGCACCCCTTCTGAAAAAACCTACACTCGATCCCTCCGATGTCAACAACTACAGACCAGTATCCCTTCTTTCTTTTCTCTCCAAAACTCTTGAACGTGCCGTCCTTGGCCAGCTCTCCTGCTATCTCTCTCAGAATGACCTTCTTGATCCTAATCAGTCAGGTTTCAAGACTGGGCATTCAACTGAGACTGCTCTTCTCTGTGTCACGGAGGCTCTCCGCACTGCTAAAGCTAACTCTCTCTCCTCTGCTCTCATCCTTCTAGACCTATCTGCTGCCTTTGATACTGTGAACCATCAGATCCTCCTCTCCACCCTCTCCGAGTTGGGCATCTCCGGCGCGGCCCACGCTTGGATTGCGTCCTACCTGACAGGTCGCTCCTACCAGGTGGCGTGGCGAGAATCTGTCTCCGCACCATGCGCTCTCACCACTGGTGTCCCCCAGGGCTCTGTTCTAGGCCCTCTCCTATTCTCGCTATACACCAAGTCACTTGGCTCTGTCATATCCTCACATGGTCTCTCCTATCATTGCTATGCAGACGACACACAATTAATCTTCTCCTTTCCCCCTTCTGATAACCAGGCGGCGAATCGCATCTCTGCATGTCTGTCAGACATATCAGTGTGGATGACGGATCACCAGCTCAAGCTGAACCTCGGCAAGACGGAGCTGCTCTTCCTCCCGGGGAAGGACTGCCCGTTCCATGATCTCACCATCACGGTTGACAACTCCCTTGTGTCCTCCTCCCAGAGTGCTAAGAACCTTGGCGTGATCCTGGACAACACCCTGTCGTTCTCCACTAACATCAAGGCGGTGACCCGATCCTGTAGGTTCATGCTCTACAACATTCGCAGAGTACGACCCTGCCTCACACAGGAAGCGGCGCAGGTCCTAATCCAGGCACTTGTCATCTCCCGTCTGGATTACTGCAACTCGCTGTTGGCTGGGCTCCCTGCCTGTGCCATTAAACCCCTACAACTCATCCAGAACGCCGCAGCCCGTCTGGTGTTCAACCTTCCCAAGTTCTCTCACGTCACCCCGCTCCTCCGCTCTCTCCACTGGCTTCCAGTTGAAGCTCGCATCCGCTACAAGACCATGGTGATTGCCTACGGAGCTGTGAAGGGAACGGCACCTCCGTACCTTCAGGTTCTGATCAGTCCCTACACCCAAACAAGGGCACTGCGTTCATCCACCTCTGGCCTGCTCGCCTCCCTACCTCTGAGGAAGCACAGTTCCCGCTCAGCCCAGTCAAAACTGTTCGCTGCTCTGGCACCCCAATGGTGGACCAAGCTCCCTCACGACGCCAGGACAGCGGAGTCAATCACCACCTTCCGGAGACACCTGAAACGCCACCTCTTTAAGGAATACCTAGGATAGGATAAAGTAATCCTTCTAACCCCCCCCCCCCCCCCCTTAAAAGATTTAGATGCACTATTGTAAAGTGGTTGTTCCACTGGATATCATAAGGTGAATGCACCATTTTGTAAGTTGCTCTGGATAAGAGCGTCTGCTAAATGACTTAAATGTAATGTAAATGTAAATGTAGTCAGGCCAGTCTAGTCAGCCCAGTCTAGTCAGTTGTGTCATTCAACCCTGTCTAGTCAGAATGGTTCCAGTCTATTCAGCCCTGTCTAGTCAGAATGGTTCCAGTCTAGTCAGAATGGTTCCAGTCTAGTCAGACCTGTCTAGTCAGAATGGTTCCAGTCTAGTCAGACCTGTCTAGTCAGAATGGTTCCAGTCTAGTCAGAATGGTTCCAGTCTAGTCAGAATGGTTCCAGTCTAGTCAGACCTGTCTAGTCAGAATGGTTCCTGTCTAGTCAGAATGGTTCCAGTCTAGTCAGAATGGTTCCAGTCTAGTCAGAATGGTTCCAGTCTAGTCAGAATGGTTCCAGTCTAGTCAGAATGGTTCCAGTCTAGTCAGGCCAGTACATCATAATAAATCTTTGTTTTCTAGAGCAAGTATAGCTTAGTAGCCTAAGAGCCTAGTAGCTTAGTAGCCTAGTAGTCTAGTAGTCTAGTATCCTAGTAGCCTAGTAGCCTAGTAGCTTAGTATCCTAGTAGTCTAGTATCCTAGTATACTAGTAGCCTAGTAGCTTAGTAGCCTAGTAGACTAGTAGCCTCGTAGCTTAGCATCCTAGTACTCTAGTAGCCTAGTAGTCTAGTAGCCTAATAGCCTAGTATCCCAGTAGCCTAGTAGCCTAGTAGCCTAGTAGCTTAGTATCCTAGTAGCTTAGTAGCCTAGTAGTAGCCTAGTAGCCTAGTAGCCTAGTATCCTAGTAGCCTAGTAGCCTAGTAGCCTAGTATCCTAGTAGCCTAGTATCCTAGTAGCCTAGTAGCCTAGTATCCTAGTAGTCTAGTATCCTAGTAGCCTAGGAGCCTAGTAGCTTATTATCCTAGTAGCCTAGTATCCTAGTATCATAGTAGCCTAGTAGCCTAGTAGTCTAGTAGCCTAGTAGCCTAGTAGCTTAGTATCCCAGTAGTCTAGTAGCCTAGTAGACTAGTAGCTTAGTATCCTAGTAGTCTAATAGCCTAGTAGCTTAGTATCCTAGTATCCTAGGATCCTAGTAGCCTAGTAGCCTAGTAGCCTAGTATCCTAGTAGTCTAGTAGCCTAGTAGCCTAGTAGCCTAGTAGTGTAGTAGCCTAGTAGCCTAGTATCCTAGTAGCCTAGTAGCCTAGTATCCTAGTATCCTAGTAGCCTAGTATCCTAGTATCCTAGTAGCCTAGTAGCCTAGTATCCTAGTATCCTAGTAGTCTAGTAGCCAAGTAGCCAAGTAGTCTAGTATCTTAGTAGTCTAGTATCCTAGTAGTCTAGTAGTCTAGTAGCCTAGTAGTCTAGTAGCCTAGTAGCCTAGTAGCCTAGTATCCTAGTATCCTAGTAGCCTAGTAGCCTAGTAGTCTAGTAGCCTAGTAGACTAGTAGTCTAGTAGTCTAGTAGCCTTGTAGCCTAGTAGCCTAGTAGCCTAGTAGCTTAGTATCCTAGCAGTATAGTAGCCTAGTAGCCTAGTAGCCTAGTTGTCTAGTAGCTTAGTATCCTAGTAGCCTAGTAGTCTAGTAGCCTAGTAGCCTAGTAGCCTAGTTGTCTGGTAGTCTAGTAGCCTAGTAGTCTAGTAACCTAGTAGCCTAGTAGCCTAGTAGCCTAGTATTGTAGTAGCCTAGTAGCCTAGTATCCTAGTAGCCTAGTAGCCTAGTAGCCTAGTAGTCTAGTAGCCTAGTAGCCTAATAGCTTAGTAGCCTATTAGCCTAGCAGTCTAGCAGTCTAGCAGCCTAGCAGCCTAGTAGTCTAGTAGCCTTGTAGCCTAGTAGCTTAGTATCCTAGTAGCCTAGTAGACTAGTAGTCTAGTAGCCTTGTAGCCTAGTAGCCTTGTAGCTTAGTATCCTAGTAGCCTAGTAACCTAATAGTCCAGTAGCCTAATAGTCTAGTAGCCTAGTAGCCTAATAGCTTAGTTGTCTCGTAGCCTAATAGTCCAGTAGTCTAGTAGCCTAGTAGCCTAGTAGCCTAGTTGTCTGGTAGTCTAGTAGCCTAGTAGTCTAGTAGGCTACTAGCCTAGTAGCTTAGTATCCCAGTAGTCTAGTAGCCTAGTAGACTAGTAGCTTAGTATCCTAGTAGTCTAGTAGCCTAGTAGCCTAGTATCCTAGTAGCCTAGTATCCTAGTAGCCTAGTAGCCTAGTAGCCTAGTAGCCTAGTATCCTAGTAGCCTAGTAGCCTAGTAGCCTAGTATCCTAGTATCCTAGTAGTCTAGTATCCTAGTAGCCTAGTAGCTTATTATCCTAGTAGCCTAGTATCCTAGTAGCCTAGTAGCCTAGTAGCCTAGTATCCCAGTAGTCTAGTAGCCTAGTAGACTAGTAGCTTAGTATCCTAGTAGTCTAGTAGCCTAGTAGCTTAGTATCCTAGTATCCTAGTATCCTAGTATCCTAGTAGCCTAGTAGCCTAGTAGCCTAGTATCCTAGTAGCCTAGTAGCCTAGTATCCTAGTAGTCTAGTAGCCTAGTAGCCTAGTATCCTAGTATCCTGGTAGCCTAGTAGCCTAGTAGCCTAGTAGTCTAGTAGCCTAGTAGTGTAGTAGCCTAGTAGCCTAGTATCCTAGTAGCCTAGTAGCCTAGTATCCTAGTATCCTAGTAGTCTAGTAGCTTAGTAGCCTAATAGCTTAGTAGCCTAGTAGCCTAGCAGTCTGGCAGTCTAGCAGCCTAGCAGCCTAGTAGCCTAGTAGTCTAGTAGCCTAGTAGCCTAGTAGCTTAGTATCCCAGTAGCCTAGTAGACTAGTAGTCTAGTAGCCTTGTAGCCTAGTAGCCTAGTAGCTTAGTATCCTAGTAGCCTAGTAGCCTAGTAGTCCAGTAGCCTAATAGCCTAGTAGCCTAATAGCTTAGTTGTCTCGTAGCCTAATAGTCTAGTAGTCTAGTAGCCTAATAGCCTAGTAGCCTAGTAGCCTAGTATCCTAGTAGCCTAGTAGTGTAGTAGCCTAGTAGCCTAATAGCTTAGTAGCCTAGTAGCCTAGCAGTCTAGCAGTCTAGCAGCCTAGCAGCCTAGTAGCCTAGTAGCCTAGTAGCCTTGTAGCCTAATAGCCTAGTAGCTTAGTATCCTAGTAGCCTAGTAGTCTAGTAGCCTTGTAGCGTAGTAGTCCAGTAGCCTAATAGTCTAGTAGCCTAGTAGCCTAATAGCTTAGTTGTCTCGTAGCCTAATAGTCTAGTAGTCTAGTAGCCTAGCAGCCTAGTATCCTAGTAGCCTAGTAGCCTAGTATCCTAGTAGCCTAGTAGCCTAGTATCCTAGTATCCTAGTAGTCTAGTATCCTAGTAGCCTAGTAGCCTAGTAGCTTATTATCCTAGTAGTCTAGTATCCTAGTATCCTAGTAGCCTAGTAGCCTAGTAGTCTAGTAGCCTAGTAGCCTAGTATCCCAGTAGTCTAGTAGCCTAGTAGACTAGTAGCTTAGTATCCTATTAGTCTAGTAGCCTAGTAGCTTAGTATCCTAGTATCCTAGTAGCCTAGTAGCCTAGTAGCCTTGTATCCTAGTATCCTAGTAGCCTAGTAGTCTAGTAGCCTAGTAGTGTAGTAGCCTAGTAGCCTAGTATCCTAGTAGCCTAGTATCCTAGTAGCCTAGTAGCCTAGTATCCTAGTATCCTAGTATCCTAGTAGTCTAGTAGCCAAGTAGTCTAGTAGCCTAGTATCCTAGTATCCTAGTATCCTAGTAGCCTAGTAGCCTAGTAGCCTAGTATCCTAGTATCCTAGTAGCCTAGTATCCTAGTAGCCTAGTAGTCTAGTAGCCTAGTAGTCTAGTAGCCTAGTAGACTAGTAGTCTAGTAGACTAGTAGTCTAGTAGCCTTGTAGCCTAGTAGCCTAGTAGCCTAGTAGCTTAGTATCCTAGCAGTATAGTAGCCTAGTAGCCTAGTTGTCTGGTAGTCTAGTAGCCTAGTAGTCTAGTAACCTAGTAGTCTAGTAGCCTAGTAGCCTAGTATTGTAGTAGCCTAGTAGTCTAGTAGCCTAGTAGCCTAGTAGTCTAGTAGACTAGTAGCCTAGTATCCTAGTAGCTTAGTATCCTAGTAGCCTAGTATTCTAGTAGCCTAGTAACCTAGTATCCTAGTAGCCTAGTATCCTAGTATCCTAGTATCCTAGTAGCCTAGTATCCTAGTAGTCTAGTATCCTAGTAGCCTAGTATCCTAGTAGTCTAGTATCCTAGTAGCCTAGTATCCTAGTAGTCTAGTATCCTAGTAGCCTAGTATCCTAGTAGTCTAGTATCCTAGTAGCCTAGTAGCCTAATAGCTTAGTAGCCTAGTAGCCTAGCAGTCTAGCAGTCTAGTAGTCTAGTAGTCTAGTATCCTAGTAGCCTAGTAGCCTAATAGCTTAGTAGCCTAGTACCCTAGCAGTCTAGCAGTCTAGTAGTCTAGTAGGCAGCTGGTAACTTAGTGGTTAAGAGTGTTGGGCAAGGAACCGAAAGGTCGCTGGTTTCGAATCCCAGAACTGGCAAGGTGGAAAGATTTGTCGTTCTGCCCTCGAGCGAAGCAGTTTACCCCGCAAAACAACAGCTCCCCGGGCGCCGATTAAGGCATCCCCCAGCACCTCTCTGATTCAGAGGGGTTGGGTTAAATGCGAAAGACACATCTCAGTTGAATGCATTCAGTTCTGCAACTGACTAGGACTAAGGAGTTTTGTGCTTGAATAAGGATTTTGTTTGTTAGGTTTGATAATGGGCACTAGCTTATTAGTTAACTAGCTTGCTAACTGAGCCAGGCAGTCACACACAATTCATATAAAACCAATTGGCTGGTAAGGGCAGCACAATGCACACAACACTAAATGCTTCACCAAGCTAGCTACGTAGCGACTGTAGCTAACATTATCATTAAATCACAATAGATCAGTTTCCATGAAGCAGCTACTTGTAGTTGGCTGGTGAGAGTCAATGCAGTGTCTATTTCACCGAGCTAGCACAACAGCTAGCTAGCTAGCGAATTATGCTAACCATTTAGCCTAGTATCTAAATGTACCTATGGGCTGTATGCAATTATGGAGAGTGAATTAAATTGTTTCTTTGTAATTGATCTATCTAGTTATCTAACTGTGTCCATATTGGCAAGTATCAACAAGGGCTTTCTACAACAACAGCAACATTAGTCCAGCTAGCTAGCTAGCTAACATTGACTAGGCCAGTGGTTCCCAAACTTTTCATAGTCCCGTACCCCTTCAAACCTTCGACCTCCTGCTGCATATCCCCTCTAGCACCAGGGTCAGCTCACTCTCAAATTGAGTTTTTTTGCTCGTGGGAAGTGACATAGAGCTCTTATAGGACCAGAACCGCTTGTTGCAATTTCGATGAGGCTCTCTTGTTCAGATATCGGTAAGTGGACTGGAGGCAGGGCATGAAAGGGATAATGAATCCAGTTGTTTGCATCATCCGTTTCGGGAAAGTACCTGCGTAATGGTGCACCCAGCTCACTCAGGTGCTTCGCTATATCACATTGGACATTGTCCGTAAGCTTGAGTTCATTTACACACAAAAAATCTAAACAATGATGGAAAGACCTGTGTGTTGTCCTTGTTCATACAGACAGAGAAGAGCTCCAACTTCTTAATCATAGCCTCAATTTTGTCCTGCACATTGAATATAGTTGTGAAGAGTCCCTGTAATCCTAGATTCAGATCATTCAGGCGAGAAAAAATATCACCCAGATAGTCCAGTCGTGTGAGAAACTCGTCATCATGCAAACGGTCAGACAAGTGAACATTATGGTCAGTAAAGAAAACTTTAAGCTCGTCTCTCAATTCAAAAACAACGTGTCAATACTTTGCCCTTGATAACCAGCGCACTTCCTGTATGTTGTAAAAGCGTTACATGGTCGCTGCCCATATCGTTACATAATGCAGAAAATACACAAGAGTTCAGGGGCCTTGTTTTATCAAAGTTAACCATTTTCACTGTTGTGTCCAAAACGTCTTTCAAGCTGTCAGGCATTCCCTTGGCAGCGAGAGCCTCTCGGTGGATGCTGCAGTGGACCCAAGTGGCGTCGGGAGCAACTGCTTGCAGGCGTGTTACCACTCCACTATGTCTCCCTGTCATGGCTTTTGCTCCATCAGTACAGATACCAACATGAGCAGCAGCTACGTTTGGCTACATACGGACCGTTAGTGGAATTCCCGCGAGAGAGTAACGGTTAATGTGATTGGATGTTAATTATTTGACTCGGCTTCCTGTATTTGACATTGTGTTGTTATTTCGCTGAACACCAGATGGTTTAATTTTATTTTTGGCAGTGAAACAAGACTACACAGGCGAGAAAAAAACATCACCCAAATGTATAGCCCCGTTGGAAAATATAAATGGACAGTTTGAAAAATGTGAAGGAAAAACATGTAAAAAGTAAATAAAATGAAAAATAATATATATATATATATATATTTTTTAATATGAATCACATTTTTATTACGCGTACCCCCGACGGCATTACGCGTACCCCAGTTTGGGAATAGTTGGACTAGACCATAAGGAAACACACACAGAAATGCATTGCCAAATAACACTACTAACGCCTACTGGTTTGGAATATTTTAACAAGACTGAGTGGCTGACGACTTCTAGACCTTTGCTGTGTTAAGTCGGCAGTCAAACATCTGACAATCCTACCGGTGTGTCTGAGCTATTACAAAACCCCAGATATGAGCTGAAAAACAAGCTGGTCAACAAGGTTTAGGTAAAAAAAAATATATCAACAAAAGGTTAGGCTATAGGCTACTACAGTTCAAAAACAACTCAACAACAAGGTTATGAATTTGGATTATTGACGGACTACAGGCCGAAAGTTCTTGAGAATGCAGAAAATTAGGCATAGAAATTAATACTCTCTCTCTGTCTCTGTGTCTCTCTCTCTCTCGCTCCCTCTCTCTGTCCTCTCTCTCTCTGTGTCTGTCTCTCTGCTATGTCTCTCTCACACTCTCTCTGTCTCTCTGCCCCCTCTCTCTGTCTCCCTATCCCTGTGTCTGTCTCTCTGCCTCTCTCTCTGTCTCTCTCTCTCTGTCTCTCTCTCTCTGTGTGTCTCTGCTATCTCTCTCTCACACTCTCTCTCTGTCTCTCTCTCTCTCTCTCTCTCTGTCTCTCTCTGCCCCCTCTCTGTCTCTGTGTCTTTCTCTCTGCCCCCACTCTCTCACACTCTCTCTCTGTGTCTGTCTCTCTCTCACACTCTCTCTCTGTCTCTGTGTTTGTCTATCACCCACACACACACAACACTGTAAAGGGGTTACTGTGAATTTGACAGTAGCTTACAGGCAACTCGGTGACAAGTAAAATTCTGAATATCATATTTCAGTTAAAAACAACCTAATCCTCCGTGACCATAGTAGGTTAAATCTGTTTCCTATTGTTGTGACATCAGATTAACTACTGGCTCTTTAAGCATGACTTTACTCACCAATACATTTCCTATGGTACAATGACTTTACTCACCAATACATTTCCTATGGTACAATGACTTTACTCACCAATACATTTCCTATGGTACAATGACTTTACTCACCAATACATTTCCTATGGTACAATGACTTTACTCACCAATACATTTCCTATGGTACAATGACTTTACATATGAGCAATATACAATATGATACATTATAATGATATTCAATCACAGTGTAATATAATGTGTTTATCTCCTTCAGTGAATCTATGAACCGGTTCATAGGTCAGGCGTAACGTGGGTAGGCCTACCCCTGTAACTGAAAACGGTAAATTATACAGTAAACTTTTGTATTATCAACAGTAAAATACTCAAAACGTTTTATTGCAGCATACTGTAAATGATTGTGCATTGTGAGAAAATGTTTTTTGCTGTGAAAATAATTGCTGTATTTTAAATGGTACTGTAATTCCAACCCCCAAGAATACAGTACCGTACTGTATCTTTGAAACACCAATAGCATTTTGATCACTATTGGGCGCATGGTATTGTTGTTTCTGGCTCGTTAAAACATATTTTGAGGCGAGCCTTACAAGAGGCTATATTTGTTACACCCGTTGAGTGAGAATGCAGTTACCATTTTAACTCCTACGTTGTTATAGTGCCCCATCAATTTCAAATGTACAGGGGGGACAGATTGGAGTGGCAGCAAGTCTTAAACCTTAAATGAGCGAGCATTTTGCTCTGTCCTTTTGGTCTGTTTTACCGTGTAGTCGCCGCTGGCAGTTTGGAAGACTTTGTGAAGGTTTCTAGTCATCCAAGTGATATAAAACACCAAATATTCATTAATATGCTATAATGTGGAAAACACTTTACCTAGCAGCCAACATGCTATCACCAATCCCATATAATTACAGTAAAATACTGTGAAATACAAACCCCTCCAACTCAATTCATTTCATTCATTCATTGCTATTACGGTAGCGTTGACATTTTTTACAGTACAATACAATAAATTTTACGGTATTTTACCGTGTGTCATTACACAGTACTTGCTTTGATACCATATGTATATTACAGTAGGTGTACCAATCCTTTACAGCCCAACCACCATATACAACTTTATGAATCAAACCTGGCCCTGATTTAACAGGGAGTTTACTCTTTTGGGACTATTCTATTGGTTCCATTTTTTTTTTTTTTTTTTTTAGGGAGACAATCTGGCACAGCTCAAGTCTTAGAAAGTATTGTCCATGTCTTTAACACATGTTACACCTAGTGGGATGATAGCAGGCTACACTAACAATAGTATTAATAAAATATTACCACCCCAATGTTATTATGATACACGACAATATATCATAAACACAGTATATAGTACATCCCCTTGAGTTACCCAGAACTCCCCTCTCTCTCTCTCTCTCTCTCTCTCTCTCTCTCTCTCTGGCAGGCAGGCAGGCAGACGAGACTCAGACCACCAGCCCCAGGGTCTCTTGGCCTCTCTCTGGCGATGCCAGCATTAAACCTGAGAGGGTCTAACATCTCTCAGTCATATTTAGGACCGGTCAGTCAACCCTGGCCCCCGGACAGACCCTGACCTAGTTATGTTAGAGACCCTGCTAACCTATAGCAGGCACATCACTCTAGAGTCTGTAGACCAATGTGGCCTTATAGCAGGCTACACATCACTCTAGACCAATGTGGCCTTATAGCAGGCTACACATCACTCTAGACCAATGTGGCCTTATAGCAGGCTACACATCACTCTAGACCAATGTGGCCTTATAGCAGGCTACACATCACTCTAGACCAATGTGGCCTTATAGCAGGCTACACATCACTCTAGACCAATGTGGCCTTATAGCAGGCTACACATCACTCTAGAGTCTGTATACCAATGTGGCCTTATAGCAGGCTACACATCACTCTAGACCAATGTGGCCTTATAGCAGGCTACACATCACTCTAGACCAATGTGGCCTTATAGCAGGCTACACATCACTCTAGACCAATGTGGCCTTATAGCAGGCTACACATCACTCTAGACCAATGTGGCCTTATAGCAGGCTACACATCACTCTATACCAATGTGGCCTTATAGCAGGCTACACATCACTCTAGACCAATGTGGCCTTATAGCAGGCTACACATCACTCTAGACCAATGTGGCCTTATAGCAGGCTACACATCACTCTAGACCAATGTGGCCTTATAGCAGGCTACACATCACTCTAGACCAATGTGGCCTTATAGCAGGCTACACATCACTCTAGACCAATGTGGCCTTATAGCAGGCTACACATCACTCTAGACCAATGTGGCCTTATAGCAGGCTACACATCACTCTAGACCAATGTGGCCTTATAGCAGGCTGCACATCACTCTAGACCAATGTGGCCTTATAGCAGGCTACACATCACTCTATACCAATGTGGCCTTATAGCAGGCTACACATCACTCTAGACCAATGTGGCCTTATAGCAGGCTACACATCACTCTAGACCAATGTGGCCTTATAGCAGGCTACACATCACTCTATACCAATGTGGCCTTATAGCAGGCTACACATCACTCTAGACCAATGTGGCCTTATAGCAGGCTACACATCACTCTAGACCAATGTGGCCTTATAGCAGGCTGCACATCACTCTAGACCAATGTGGCCTTATAGCAGGCTACACATCACTCTAGACCAATGTGGCCTTATAGCAGGCTACACATCACTCTAGACCAATGTGGCCTTATAGCAGGCTACACATCACTCTAGACCAATGTGGCCTTATAGCAGGCTACACATCACTCTATACCAATGTGGCCTTATAGCAGGCTACACATCACTCTAGACCAATGTGGCCTTATAGCAGGCTACACATCACTCTAGACCAATGTGGCCTTATAGCAGGCTACACATCACTCTATACCAATGTGGCCTTATAGCAGGCTACACATCACTCTAGACCAATGTGGCCTTATAGCAGGCTACACATCACTCTATACCAATGTGGCCTTATAGCAGGCTGCACATCACTCTAGACCAATGTGGCCTTATAGCAGGCTACACATCACTCTAGACCAATGTGGCCTTATAGCAGGCTACACATCACTCTAGACCAATGTGGCCTTATAGCAGGCTACACATCACTCTAGACCAATGTGGCCTTATAGCAGGCTGCACATCACTCTAGACCAATGTGGCCTTATAGCAGGCTACACATCACTCTAGACCAATGTGGCCTTATAGCAGGCTGCACATCACTCTAGAGTCTGTAGACCAATCGCTCTGATCCAGAGTTCTATATTCTGAAAATAAAAGGATGTTTATCAGTGTTTTTGTTTAAAGGTCTTTCCTGTCATCGACCGGTCTAATAACGGAATCTAACAGGCTGTTTTCCACCTCAGCTGTAGCCTAGATGTCTCTGCTGCTCCTACAAAGCAGATGACCTTCCTAGGACCTCAGTCAGTCAGTGAGGTCAGCACTAAAGGTGATGTAATGATGCTTTCATCAATACTCTTACTGACTTCTGTCACCTGTACCAAGGCTGCAGGTGACAGACACACGTACACACATACAAATGTGCCAACGGGCCTGGAGCAGCCACGGTTTGAATACCTCAACTCTATTTCAACCATAGACATAGAGCCCCACAATGGACATGTCATAATACCCATAAAACCTAGGGGTCAAACAGGAAATTGGTTCCAGTTGTTTTTCCACCATTCATTTTTCCACATAGGGAATTCTAGAAACACCTAAAATAAGGGCAGTGTTTCTTGTAGGTTTACCCTGGCGTGACGTTTTGATAACCATGTAAATCTCTCTCGGACCAAGGTGACTTTTATCAATATATTCGTCTCTATTTACTCCTGAGATTCTAAAATGCTAACTAGCATCAAAGTAGATGTCATGCAAGACTACAAATCCCAGCATGCTCCTGCACGTCATCTTTAACTGACACCTTTGCTAACAGGTATTGTGTACATTTAAAACTTTCCCAAGACGGTTCACAAATTGTAAATTTAAGGAATTTAGATTAGATAGTTAATCCAGAGATTCTTACCTTTGCCTCGATTTGACAGGCTCATCCTGAGCACCATGGTATTTGTAGTTCTGTATGATAGCCACATTAGCAGCTAATTAGCATTTCATTTTTTGAGGGGGTAAATACAGGCAAATATATCGCTAAAAGTCACTTTGTCTGAGAGAGATTTACACGGTTATCAAAACGCCACGTCAGGGTAAGCCTACACAAAACACAGCACTCATTTGTTTCAAAAATCCTCTTATGGGAAAAATGAATGGTGGAAAAACGATTGGAACCATTTCTCTGTTTGACCTCTAGGTTTTATGGGTATTATTATGACTGAACTCGGAGTTGTCTCGAGATGGCTATGCATATTCATGGTTTAAGGATAGCATAGCATCTCTCATCGCCAATATATATATATATTTTTTTAATTACAATAATGAGATGTATCCACCAATCCAAAGAAAGGATAGGCGGGTGCTAGACAGACCGCCGCGCGTCTTTGTGGACAACGATTCCCCTTGTTAGGGCGGAGAGACATGTATCTTGTCAGTATATCCATAATCTTTGATGGGGCTGAACGGCAACAACAAAATCGTTAAGGAACATGGTGAAAGTGGCCGTAACTGGCAAAGGATCATGGTCGATGTAGTCGTTTTCATCCTGCCTGAGAGTCGACCCGGAGACTCCTCGTAGCTGACCTGTGATTGGTCTGTGTCAGCACGCGGCCATACGTGAAATGTAGTAGTCAGAATGAATAACAATTAATTATATATCTTTTTATTTTTTATTTTTTGGGTCATTTTAGCAGACGCACTTATCCAGAGCGACTTACAGTAGTGAATGTATACATTTCATACATTTTTTTTTTTTCTTCCCGTACTGGTCCCCCGTGGGAATCGAACCCACAACCCTGGCGTTGCAAACACCATGCTCTACCAACTGTAGCTAACTTTAAAATAATTAACGGTGGGGTTTGAACTTGATCATAATAAACACATGTTAGGGCCTAAAAAGGCTGTCGAAAAAAAATCTAGTAAACAGCCATGCAATCTCCATAGACAAACACTGGTAGTAGAACGGCCCCGTACTGAAGATCTCAGTGACTTTCAACGTGACACCATTATAGGATGCCACCTTTCCAACAAGTCAGTTTGTCAAATTTCTGCCCTGCTAGAGCTGCCCTGGTCGACTGGGCTGTTATTGTGAAGTGGAAAAGTCAAGAGGCAACAACGGGTCAGCATTTCTACAGGTAGTCTAGTAAATTAGGGTTATGGTTACCATGGTTACCACCTGTAGTCTGGGGGTTGGGGTTACCATGGTTACGGCATGTAGTCTAGCAGGTTAGGGTTACCATGGTTACCACCTATAGTCTTGGGGTTACCATGGTTACTGCATGTAGTCTTGGGTCAGGGTTACCATGGTTACGACCCGTAGTCTAGCAGGTTATGGTTACCACCTATAGTCTCGGTTAGGGTTACCGTGGTTACGACCTGTAGTCCTGGGGGGTTATATTACAGTCGGGTGTTTTATAAACAACACACATTTAATACACGCTCAACATTGAAACATTATCGTACGTTATCAAAGCAGTTTTATTGTTCACAGACTTAAACAAAATATATTTGGTACAGTAGTCATTTTACATTCTATTTCCTCCTCGTTGCAACGGACAACGAGTGCAATCAATCAAACAGTGCAGCAGTATATATTCAAGTTTGGACAGTATACAGTAGACAGGTTCTGAAGCAGACTATTGAACAGATAAAATGACGACTTGGGGAATAAAACCACAGAGATTCTATTCAATTACCAGAGGGGCGATGTCATAAGCCCTCAAAGTTCCAGAATGCGGTGAAAATGGCAGCCATGTTGGTCAGGGAGAAATCCAAAGTAGTTGTAATTGTAATGAATGGCAGCCATGTTGGTCAGGGAGAAATCCAAAGTAGTTGTAATTGTAATAAATGGCAGCCATGTTGGTCAGGGAGAAATCCAAAGTAGTTGTAATTGTAATGAATGGCAGCCATGTTGGTCAGGGAGAAATCCAAAGTAGTTGTAATTGTAATAAATGGCAGCCATGTTGGTCAGGGAGAAATCCAAAGTAGTTGTAATTGTAATAAATGGCAGCCATGTTGGTCTGGGAGAAATCCAAAGTAGTTGTAATTGTAATAAATGGCAGCCATGTTGGTCAGGGAGAAATCCAAAGTAGTTGTAATTGTAATAAATGGCAGCCATGTTGGTCAGGGAGAAATCCAAAGTAGTTGTAATTGTAATAAATGGCAGCCATGTTGGTCAGGGAGAAATCCAAAGTAGTTGTAATTGTAATGAATGGCAGTAGAGGCATAATCTTTATTTTAATTATGCAGGAAAATAAAAGTAAGGCATGTGATAAATCAGAAATTGTGTAATAGAATTATTGTCAGCCTAAAACAGTTTACAGGTTTTATACCAATATGTAAAGAGACCATAAATGTCTTAATTGTTGTTTTCTTGGAAATCTGTAAGTGGCATATGATACAATACTTGTCTAAGTCCGATCATCAACTGATTAGCTAGCGCGCTAACACATACAGTTAATGGAATCATTCCTCTACAACTGATTAGCTAGCGCGCTAACACATACAGTTAATGGAATCATTCCTCTACAACTGATTAGCTAGCGCGCTAACACATACAGTTCATGGAATCATTCCTCTACAACTGATTAGCTAGCGCGCTAACACATACAGTTAATGGAGTCATTACTCTACAACTGATTAGCTAGCGAGCTAACACATACAGTTAATGGAATCATTCCTCTACAACTGATTAGCTAGCGCGCTAACACATACAGTTCATGGAATCATTCCTCTACAACTGATTAGCTAGCGCGCTAACACATACAGTTAATGGAGTCATTACTCTACAACTGATTAGCTAGCGAGCTCAACACATACAGTTAATGGAATCATTCCTCTACAACTGGTTAGCTAGCGCGCTAACACATACAGTTAATGGAGTCATTACTCTACAACTGATTAGCTAGCGAGCTAACACATACAGTTAATGGAATCATTACTCTACAACTGGTTAGCTAGCGAGCTAACAAGAGTGGCAGGTGCAGGGTTGCAGGAAGAGTATTATGACCCCTTCCCTTTTTCCAATTTTATTTTCTATTACAGCCCTATTCTAAAACTGATAAAATACCCCATGACAAAACGAAAAACGAAAACAGGTTTTTAGAAATGTTTGCTAATTTATTACAAATAAAAAACATATATACACGTTAATTACAGAAGTATTCAGACCCTTTACTATGAGACTCGAAATTTAGCTCAGATCCATCCTGTTTCCATTGATCATCCTTACATTTACATTACATTTTAGTCATTTAGCAGACGCTCTTATCCAGAGCGACTTACAAATTGGTGCATTCACCTATAATATCCAGTGGAACAACCACTTTACAATAGTGCATCTAAATCTTTTAAGGGGGGGGGGTTAGAAGGATTACCTTATCCTATCCCAGGTATTCCTTGAAGAGGTGGGGTTTCAGGTGTCTCCGGAAGGTGGTGATTGACTCCGCTGTCCTGGCGTCGTGAGGGAGCTTGTTCCACCATTGGGGTGCCAGAGCAGCGAACAGTTTTGACTGGGCTGAGCGGGAACTGTGCTTCCTCAGAGGTAGGGAGGCGATGTTTCTACAACTTGATTGGAGTCCACCTGTGGTAAATTCAATTGATTGGACATGATTTGGAAAGGCACACACCTGTCTATATAAGGTCCCACAGTTGACAGTGCATGTCAGAGCAAAAACCATGTCATGATGGTGAAGGAATTGTCCGGAGAGCTCCAAGACAGGATTGTGTCGAGGCACAGATCTGGGGAAGGGTACCAAAAAATGTCTGCAGCATTGAAGGTCCCCAAGAACACAGTGGCCTCCATCATTCTTAAATGGAAGAAGTTTGGAACCACCAAGACTCTTCTTAGAGCTGGCCGCCCAGCTAAACTGAGCAATCGGGGGACAAGAGCCTTGGTCAGGGAGGTGACCAAGAACCTGATGGTCACTCTGACAGAGCTCCAGACTTCCTCTGTGGAGATGGCAGAACCTTCCAGAAGGACAACCATCTGCAGCACTCCACCAATCAAGCCTTTATGATAGAGTGGCCAGACAGAGTTGGAGTTTGCCAAAAGGCAGCTGAAGGACTAAAGAAACAACATTTTCTGGTCTGATGCAATTGAACTCTTTGGCCTGAATGGCAAGCTTCATGTCTGGAGGAAACCTGGCATCATCCCTACGATGGTGCCAGGTTGGATGAAGCATGATGGAGGCACCAACAGGGACTGGGAGACTAGTCAGGATCGAGGGAAAGATTAACGAAGAAAAGTACAGAGAGATTCATAATGAAAATCTGCTCCAGACTGGGACGAAGGTTTACCTTCCAACAGGACAACGACCCTAAGCATACAGCCAAGACAACGCAGGAGTGGCATCGGGACAAGTCTCTGAATGTCCTTGAGTGGCCCAGCCAGAGCCCAGACTTGAACCCGATCGAACAGCTCTGGAGAGACCTGAAAATAGCTGTGAAGCAACGCTCCCCATCCAACCTGACAGAGCTTGAGAGGATCTGCAGAGAAGAATGGGAGAAACTCCCCAAATACAGGCGTGCCAAGCTTGTAGCGTCATACCCAAAAAGACTCAAGGTTGTAATCGCTGCCAAAGGTGCTTCAAAAAAGTACTGAGTAAAGGGTCTGAATACTTTTGTAAATGTATAAATGTGAAATGTACGTATTTTTTTATATACATTTGCAAACATTCCTAAAAACCTGATTTTGCTTTGTCATTATGAGGCATTGTGATGTCATTATGAGGCATTGTGATGTCATTATGAGGCATTGTGATGTCATTCTGAGGCATTGTGATGTCATTATGAGGCATTGTGTGTAGATTGATGAGGGGAAAAAAGCAATTGAATCAACTTAAGAATAAGGCTGCAAACATTTTAAAACATTTGGGGAAAAAGTCAAGGGGTCTGAATACTTACCGAATGCACTGTATACAGTGCAGGCAAATTCTTCAAATTCATTGCTTTATACAATAAATTATAACGGTGCTGGCAAACCATGGTTGATCAACTCCCTGACCAACATGGCTGACCTTTGACGCCATCATAAGAAGGTTCACGTCCATTCTAGGATTCTACTTCCTGATTCTATGATAAAGCTGTAACATGGATGATTGGATGGTAAAGCTGTGTAATATTGAACTGTCAATCATTATCATTTGATCCATTGTAGGACTGATTGGTTTGATAGCTAATTACATTGACTGATAATGCAATATGAACACACACACACACACACACACACACACACACACACACACACACACACACACACACACACCCCCCCCCCCCCCGGTAGTCTAGTGGAGAATGGCCAGTAGTAGTGGCAGTAGCAGAGTGGAGATGGAACCTCCAACACCAGGTGCTATAGGAGAAGGGGAGAAACAATGTCATTCTAATCTGGTTCATGTTTATTCATGTCTAGTCGTTCTAATCTGGTTCATGTTTATTCATGTCTAGTCGTTCTAATCTGGTTCATGTTTATTAATGTCTAGTCATTCTAATCTGGTTCATGTTTATTCATGTCTAGTCATTCTAATCTGGTTCATGTTTATTCATGTCTAGTCATTCTAATCTGGTTCATGTTTATTCATGTCTAGTCATTCTAATGTGGTTCATGTTTATTCATGTCTACTCACCATGTGATGTTTTCTCTGGAATAAAAGATAAACAAGAGACTTGATGTTAGACAATGATGACATCATAACAGTCTGTCATTGTCTGTCTGTCTGTCATTGTCTGTCTGTCTGTCATTGTCTGTCTGTCTGTCATTGTCTGTCTGTCTGTCTGTCTGTCTGTCTGTCTCTCTGTCAGTCACTCTCTCTCTGTCAGTCACTCTCTCTCTGTCTGTCACTCTCTCACCGACACACACCGACACTCCTCTACACCGACACTCCTCTACACCGACACTCCTCTACACCGACACTCCTCTACACCGACACTCCTCTACACCGACACTCCTCTACACCGACACACACGGTCTGGGTTTCAGGAAGTTAGGTCTGGGTTTAACTGTCTCTCTGTCTGTCACTGTCTCTCTCTCTCTCTGTCACTCTCTCTCTGTCACTCTCTCTCTGTCACTCTCTCTCTCTGTCACTCTCTCTCTCTGTCACTCTCTCTCTCTGTCACTCTCTCTCTGTCACTCTCTCTCTGTCACTCTCTCTCTGTCACTCTCACTCTGTCACTCTGTCACTCTGTCACTCTGTCACTCTGTCACTCTGGCTGTCACTCTGTCTGTCTCACCAACACCGACACACACACACACACACAGTCTGGGTTTCAGGAAGTTAGGTCTGGGTTTGGGTCCTGTGGTGCTGAAGGTGGTCTCCGTGGTTACCTGTGATGGTGAAGGTGGTCTCCATTCCAGCGTGGATGTGGTCGGCGACGTGGCAGTGCAACAGCCATGTCCCAGGGTTCCCTGCAGTCATCTCGACCGTCTGAAACGTCCCCGGGAACAGGTCAAACACATCCGCACGGTGCACACTGTCCGTCTGACACACACACACACACACACACACACACACACACACACACACACACACACACACACACACACACACACACACACACACACACACACACACACACACACACACACACACACACACACACACACCCAGGGGAGAGAGAGAGGAGGACTTGGTAACAGTTCAAACGCTGTCCATCTGAGGATCATGTTAATACATAGACTTACTGTATTATCATATATATTTATACCATGGCATTGTTAAATACTCCTTTCTGATTGGCTTGAAGGGCATTCTAGAGTGTGCATTATTTCCCTATAACGCACGGTATATTTGCCAAGAGTGTGTAAACCTGTCATCAAGGCAAAAGGGGCGGCTTCTTTGAAGAATCTAAAATATATTTTGATTTGTTTAACACTTATTTTGGTTACTACATGATTCCATAATGTGTTATTTCATAGTTTTGATGTCTTCACTATTATTCTACAATGTAGAAAATAGTAAAAAATAAAGAAAAACCCCTAAATGAGTAGGTGTGTCCAAACTTTTGACTGGTACTGTATACTGAACAACAATATAAAACACAACATGTGAAGTGTTGGTTCCATGTTTCATGACCTGAAATAAAAGATCCCAGAAATGTTCCATTCGCACAAAAAGCTTATTTCTCTAAAATTGTGTGCACTAATTGATTTAAATCCCTGTTAGTGAGAATTTCTCCTTTGCCAAGATAATCCATCCACCTGACAGGTGTGGCATCTCGAGAAGATGATTAAACAGCATTATCATTACACAGATGCACCTTGTGCTGGGGACAATAAAAGGCCACTCTAAAATGTGCAGTTTTGTCACACAACACAATGCCACAGATGTCTGTAGTTTTGAGGGAGAGTGCAGTTGGCATGCTGACTGCAGGAATGTCCACCAGAGCTGTTGCCAGAGAATTTAATGTTCAATTCTCTACCATAAGCCACCTCCGCTTCGTTTTAGAGAATTTGGCAGTACGTCCAACCAGCCTCACAACTGCAGACCACGTGTAACCACGCCAGCCCAGGACCTCCACATCCGGCTTCTTCACCTGCGGCATCGTCTGAGACCAGCCACCCGGACAGCTGAGGAAACTGAGGAGTATTTCAGTCTGTAAAAAAGCCTTTTTGTGGGGAAAAACTCATTCTGATTGGCTGGGCCTGGCTCCCCAGTGGGTGGGCCTATGCCCTCCCAGTCCCACCCATGACTACGCCCCTGCCCAGTCATGTGGTATCCATAGATTAGAGGCTAATTTATTTATTTTAATTGACTGATTTCCTTATATGAACTTTAACTCAGTAAACTCTTTGAAATTGTTGTATGTCGCGTTTATATATTTTGTTCAGTACATATAGTTCAACATTTGAGGTAGGCTACATGATCACAGCGGTAATAGATCCATTGTTGTATTAGTTGTGAGCTGAGTGAGCAAACATTTAAATAGTTATTTATTGTGTATTTAACTGGGCTGTTGGTGCCTGCATCTGATGGTCAGTCTCAGCGGAGGGAGAGAGCAGCAGCAGACTGAGGGTCTGCCTCAACAAGCCCTCTCTGGTCTCCCTTTCCTCAACTGACCAAAAAAGGGACACCATCTTCCAGCTGATGGTGAAACGCCAGCCGCACTGAATTATATGAACAGAGAATGTGAAAATATTCCTCGATATTAAAAAAAGACCCAAGCAGCTAATAATAACAACAACGTTAGCCTACAGATACACTTTCCTTTCCTCATTCATTACTGTCGCAGTACTTGTTGTAGCGCTGAGTGGAAATAGGAAGGGTGTTGACAGTGCTGAGTAAGAACTTAATCTAACTCATAAAAACAGCATCTCTTTTCTGTATTCGTTGACCGTCTCTCTCTCTAGTCACGGTTTTAAAACGTTTTGAAATCTCACATTAATTTTGCTGTAGCTATCTTCCATGACTGCAGACGCGGTCATCTGAGCCATCCGATTGGCCAGCGAAGGCCTATAATGCACTTGATTTGGGCCCACCAGCAGAGATTGTACCTTCAGACACAGGAAATGGTTCAAAATGGCAACAGTTGGCCTACTACCCGGTGCGCAGGGCCGTTGAATCTGGTGCATCTACCCGCAAACAACACGAGACAAAATAAAAACAAAATAGGAACACAAGGTTTTTTACAGAAATGTTCGGCGATCGACTAGGAATGCCTTGGAGATCGTCGACCGGTTGGTGACTCTACAAAGCTCTAGAAAGTTGAGTGAAGGTCAATCTCATGCTTCTCTATGTGGGCTTCTTCTGTGTGTCTCCTGGAGGAGCTTAGAGGGAACATCGCTCACCAGACAAGTCACCCATTGAGCATGTTTGGAATGCTCTGGATCGACGTGTACGACAGAGTGTTCCAGTTCTCGCCAATATCCAGGAACTTCACACAGCCATTGAAGAGGAGTGGAACAACATTCCAACAGGCCACAATCAACAACCTGATCAACTCTATGTGAAGGAGATGTGTCACACTGCACACCAGACACTGACTGGTTCTCTGATCCACTCCCCTACTTTTTTATTAAGGTATCTGTGATCAACAGATGCATATCTGTATTCCCAGTCATGTGAAATCCATAGATAAGGGCCTAATGAAATGAAAATCTTTGAAATTGCTGCATGTTGCGTTTATATTTTTGTTCATTGTACAGTATATACACGTATAATATCTATTTGTCACAAGCCATTTGGTTGAATTATTGCCTTTCAGTTTCTTTATAAAAGTGAGGAGAGAACAGAATTAAGGCAATGTACTGGAAAACTGACTCCAGTGATAATGATTATGATGAATAAGAAAGATGAGGAGAATAATGATAATAATACGATGAACGAGGAGAAGAAGGAGAAGAAAAGGAGAAGAAGAAGATAAGAAGAAGAGAAGAAGAAGAAGAAGAGAAGGAGGAGAAGAGAAGGAGAAGAAAAGGAGAAGAAGAAAAGGAGAAGAAGAAGAGAAGGAGAAGAAGAGAAGGAGAAGAAGAGAAGGAGAAGAAGAGAAGGAGAAGAAGAAGAGAAGGAGGGAGAAGAAGAGAAGAAGAAGAAGAGAAGAAGAAGAGAAGAAGGGAAGGAGAAGAGAAGAAAAGGAGAAGAAGAGAAGGAGAAGAAGAAGAAAAGGAGAAGAAGAAGAGAAGAAGGGAAGGAGAAGAGAAGAAAAGGAGAAGAAGAGAAGGAGAAGAAGAAGAAAAGGAGAAGAAGAAGAGAAGAAGGGAAGGAGGAAGAGAAGAAAAGGAGAAGAAGAGAAGGAGAAGAAGAAGAAAAGGAGAAGAAGAAGAGAAGAAGGGAAGGAGAAGAGAAGAAAAGGAGAAGAAGAAGAGAAGGAGGAGTGTCTTACTTTATACGTGAAGGTCTCAGCGTGGAAGTGGACGGTGTGTATGTCGACCTCGTTGCCCATCCCCAGTAGATACCAGTCCACTGTCTGGCCATTAGACATGGTTAGACCATGGAGGTTTCCATACAGCTTACCATTTATACCTACACACACACACACACACACACACACACACACACACACACACACCAATATTACTCCTTAATACCATTGCAGTCAACATGACCTCTCTCGTTCAGCCTCTGTCTGTATATTAATATATTACAGGTGTCAGTGCTGCATTAGTCAACATGACCTCTCTCTTTCAGCCTCTGTCTTTGTTGGTTCCCAATAATACTATGCATCTTTCCTCCTGAAGTGTGCCCTCTCTCACTACTCTCCACAAATCTAAAAAGCATTGGAATAGTGTAGGAATGGGCTAGAAAGAGTTTCCAAAATACTGTAATTTCCTTTCAAATCCATGAAGGGAAGTGCAAATTTAGGGAGGAAGGAGAGATTATTGGGACACACTCACTCTCTTCTCTATAAGCTTGGTTCTTCTTCTCCCTCCCTCCCTCCCGCCTCCCCTCCTCACCTCCTCCTCTCTCTAACTCTCTTCTCCCTCCCTCTCCTCACATCCTCTCCTCCTCTCCCTCCCTCTCCTCACATCCTCTCCTCCTCCTCCTCTCCCTCCCTCTTCTCCTCCACTCCCTCCCTCTCCCCCTCCTCTCCTCCTCTCCCTACCTCTCCTCTCCCCCCTCCTCCTCCTCCCTCCTACACCTTCCTCTCCCTCCCCTCCTCCTCACCATGCATCTTGTTGCTCTCTATAAAGTTGTCGTCCATGGTGAAGTTACTGGGGTCAGTGTGGAGATAAGTTCTGATGTTGTCTTCCAGGTACCATGACTCATTCTCATCAAACACCATGAAGAGCAGAGCAAACTCCCTCTCCACGTCCCTCCTCTTCCTCGTCCCCCCCTCAGCTCCACGCTGCAGTACTCCCTGTCTGCAGATCACCAGGGGGCCCAAAAGACCACTGAACACATCCTGAAGGACAGACAGAGAGGCTTACTGGATACAGGTAGAGACACACACATTCTCAGGAGTTCTAAAGGTAAACACACACACACACACACACACCTTGACGAAGTCAACAGTAGAGTAGTACGCGTAGGTGATACAGTTAGGATCAGAGACTCCTGGACCAGAGCTCTCTGGGACCTCCCACCTGAACTCTGTCATATAACCTGGGGATGAGAGAGGAGAGGAGAGGAGAGGTGGAGAGGAGGAGAGGGGGAGAGGGAGAGGAGGTAGAGGGGGAGAGGGGAGGAGAGGGGAGATGATAGAGGAAGAGAGGGGAGGAGTGGACAGGGGAGAGGAGGAGATGATGAGAGGGGAGGGGAGGAGAAAAGAGGAGAGGAGATGGGGAGAGGGGGATAGAGGGAGAGGGGAGATGAGAGAGGAGGAGAGGGGAGGAGTAGACAGGGGAGAGGAGGAGATGATGAGAGGGGGATAAAGGGAGAGGGGAGGGGGGAGAGGAGGAGATGAGGAGAGGAGGAGAGGAGGAAAGGAGAGAGGAGGATAGAAGAGGAGGAGGAGAGGAGAGAGGAGGAGAGGAGAGGAAAGGAGAGAGGAGAGGAGAGGGGAGGGAGGAGGAGAGAGGAGGAGGAGGAGGAGAGGAGGAGGAGAGGGAGGAGGAGGGAGGAGAAGAGGAGGAGATAAAAGGGGAGGAGCATACACACACACTAACATGGACCGTTGTTGGTTGGACAGGTGTGTCTGTGATGTCCACTCTGTGTGTTTCTATAGAGTATGGCCGACAGTGTGTTTGTGTGTGTGTTTTACCTGGCTGGACAGGTGTGTGTGTGTCGGTTGTGACCACTCCGTGAGCGTGTATAGAGTACGGACGGCTGGCTCTGTTCTTAAAGGTGATCAAAACCTCCTCTCCCACCTCCACCCTGATTATAGGACCTGTAGGAACGACACACAAACACCATATCAATCCCAGCTAGCGCATAACGTTCTGAGAACCATATGTTTCTTAGAGCTTGGTGAGAGCGTGGTTGTCCTGCTGTTATTTTGACTACAACCTTTCCACAACTTTCTGGGAACGGTGCAGGATAGTCTTTTGGCTTTGGAACGTTCTCAGCACATTTAAGGAACTAGACAAAAAAAAAAAAAAAACTATTTTTATTTTTAAAACCGTTGTTTTATTTTCGTTGTATTTAATTCCTTTAACGGAACGTTTGGCTACATTTAATTAACATTTTGGTAATGTTGTGGGAACGTTCTCCAACTGGTTTGACATTGGGAATGTTCTCAAATAGTTCAGAGAACGTTAAGAAACAACGTTCTTCTGTGGGAATTTCAGTATTTCAGCGTAACGTTTCCTACAGGTTTCCTCATGATTCTATTCTAAAGTCATGTTCTCAAATGTTTCCGGTAACGTTAATAAAACCTTCCACTAAAACCACAAGAAAACGTCTGTAACGTTCAAAGAGTGTTCTAAGAATGTTATTTTTTTTTTTAAAACACGTTCTCAGAACATGAAGAAAACTTTCCATGAAAACCACAAGAAAACGTCTGTAACGTTCAAAGAGTGTTCTAAGAATGTTATTTTTTTTTTTAAAACACGTTCTCAGAACATGAAGAAAACTTTCCATGAAAACCACAAGAACCACTTTAGCAACGTTTAGAGAACGTTTAGAGAAAACCCTTACTATTGCCCGTGAGTACTACGCCGAAAACCCTTTCTCAAACCCTCTCTCTGGCCCTGGGACTTAAGAGACTTTGTGACTTCTTACAGCTGAGGTAGGCTACCAATGATTCTGAATGGCAATGACAAGAAACTGACCACTGAGGTAATTGTAGGTGGATCTTTTAAGCTCGTTTGTGTCCTGTTATTGTGTACCATGTCTTGTTTTGAGGAGTTTTGACTGATGTCGTATTAACGCTAATATGGGCTAACATTCGCTAGCTAGCTAACCAAAACCGGTAACGATGTATTTGACAGGCAACAAGTGCTCATTGTGCAAATGTATTTATGTTTTCAATAAACATTTGGGGACAAAATATAGTTTAGGGTTGGCAGGTAGTTGCTATCTAAACAACCGTCTATAGGCTATACTGTATTTATTGTTGCTAAACAACCGTCTATAGGCTATACTGTATTTATTGTTGCTAAACAACCGTCTATAGGCTATACTGTATTTATTTATTGTTGCTAAACAACCGTCTATAGACTATACTGTATTTATTGTTGCTAAACAACCGTCTATAGGCTATACTGTATTTATTTATTGTTGCTAAAACAACCGTCTATAGGCTATACTGTATTTATTGTTGCTAAACAACCGTCTATAGGCTATACTGTATTTATTGTTGCTAAACAACCGTCTATAGGCTATACTGTATTTATTTATTGTTGCTAAACAACCGTCTATAGGCTATACTGTATTTATTTATTGTTGCTAAACAACCGTCTATAGGCTATACTGTATTTATTGTTGCTAAACAACCGTCTATAGGCTATACTGTATTTATTGTTGCTAAACAACCGTCTATAGGCTATACTGTATTTATTGTTGCTAAACAACCGTCTATAGACTATACTGTATTTATTGTTGCTAAACAACCGTCTATAGGCTATACTGTATTTATTGTTGCTAAACAACCGTCAATAGGCTATACTGTATTTATTGTTGCTAAACAACCGTCTATAGACTATACTGTATTTATTATTGTTGCTAAACAACCGTCTATAGACTATACTGTATTTATTGTTGCTAAACAACCGTCTATAGACTAAACTGTATTTATTTATTGTTGCTAAACAACCGTCTATAGACTATACTGTATTTATTGTTGCTAAACAAACCGACCCGTCTATTGTCCTGCTGCAGAATGACACTTTAAACCTTTGTTGCCAGGGAACAGAGTCAGCTGACCTGGTCAGCGAATCGGTGGCCTAACCTGGGGTTGGAGTCTGTTCCTGTCTCCAGGAGGGCATGTTGAGACGACCTCTAGAAACTCCTGTCCTACACCTCAACTCACACCTGGACCCTTTCAACGTGGACAATCCTTCTTCTGGACTCCCTGACTGGTGTTTAGTGCCTCTTTCAGCGCGCCATTGTACTTTTTACTACCGGTGTTCATTTAGTGTTTATTTCATCTGTATACACGTTATAGGCTGCTATTGCTATTTTAGTACATGCTCATACATGCTTCATTAGTTGTCATATGTCAGGATTGTCTGCAATCTCATGTAACATAACCGGTTTATCTACCTGCTTGGTATAGTTCTGGGTACAGTACAAAGACACGATGAGTAGTCCTTTCATTGTTGTTATGTAGCCCAAGATGGCTACCAGCTAGGCCTTCTTGTTGTTACTCACCTAAAATGGCCGACCGGTGATGTCATAACCCCCGGCCACTTCTTCATTCGGGCCCTAGCCTCTACCAAGATGGCTGCTGTTCACTTATTAGCATTGTTAGCCATAGCATGCTAACCCACTAGCCTATAACCATGGTGCTAATGTTGCTATTCTGGCCAATAAGCCTGAGGCCTACTAGCCTGTAGCCTAGTCTAGCGTTCTAGCCTCCAGCTATTGCCTGTTCACTGTATGCCAACCCACACCCTGTGGCCTGCTAGCCTAGCATGCTAGTTTCTCTTATATATATATCGTGTAGCATGCTAGCTGCTAATTGTATCTCTGTATAGATCCCAATTGGTCAGACTAATGTTGAACAGTCCTTACCACGGGTGCTTCCTGTTTAAGTCCCAGCCTATAGGTGGGGAGAAGAATGGAGGCATGATCTGATTTGCCGAAGGGAGGGTGGGGGAGGGCCTTCTAGCTGTTCCGGAAGGGAGAATCAACCAGAGTTCGTCTTGCACATGTAGCACAGGAGACGTGATGAGAGAATTTCGGTAGCGTTTTCCTCAAATTTCCTTTATTAAAGTCCCCAGCTACAATAAATGCGGCCTCGGGATATGCAGTTTCCCGTTTTCACATCGTCCAGTGTAGTTCTTTGAGAGCCGTTGCTGTGTCGGCTTGGGGTGAATATACTGTACATGGCAGTGACGATGACCAAAGAAAATTCTCTCTCGGGAGGTACTGCGGTCGGCATTTGATGGTGAGCTATTTCGATCTGGAGAACTAAAGGACTTCCTGTACGTTATTACAATCACACCATGAGTTGTTAGTCATAAAACAAACCCCTCCGGCCTTTCTTGTTCCTGGAGAGTTCTTTCTTTTTGTCCTCGCGATGGACGGAAAAGCCCGCTGGCTGAATGGACGGAGACGATATATCTGGAGAGAGCCATGATTCCGTAAAAACAAAAAGTTTTGCTACTTTTCTCAACAACATTGATGCCCTAAATTTAGCAGGCGCTATCTACAGATCAGTTGAAAAAAAAGTTATGATAGGCTACTTTCTGCACACGCCACGTTCAGTGTGAACCGGAATGACTTGACACAACGCTGGCCAAACAAGAAGTAGCTACAAACAAAACAGAGTTAAATGGTTCCAGTCTGCCTTCATCCGGGTCAGAGTTTAGCTATGACACGTTAGATTACTGGCTCGCTAGCTAACGTTTATGTGTATGATCTGTGTAGTAATATTATTTGAATCAGAAATCTATTTTCAGTTCTAGTTATAGCCGAATGTTAGCGTTGTAGCTTGCTGTTTAGTAGGCTTATCTATGACTAGAAAGATAAGAGGTTTTACAACAGAGATACAATAGAACTCCGATTGTAAAACATCTTCTCTTTTTAAAATCATAGATTTGGCTAACGGTATTTGTTTAGCTAACTTAGCTAGCTAGCTAGACTAGCTACCTAGATTGCTACCTAAGTTTACATTAGCAAACAGAAATATAATTTCATTTCCCCCAATGTAACGCAGTAGCACGTTAGCCTGCAATACACAATATGCGTTTCAGTAAGATAAACTAAAGTTAGCTAGCTAGCTAGGTGGCTTGCAGGAAAAATAACTTACTACGTTAGCCATCTTATTTGTCATCTGCCCTTTTGATGCTGGTATCAGCTGTAGCTAAGCTTCTAGCTAAATCCAACTCTTTGTTATGAATTCTCTTCACTATATTCCAGGTGTAGTAAACATGTTTGTTGAATGTCACCATGTAGCTAATAAAACACGTTAAAAAAAATGCACCATCGTCAAATTCGTGTTGATGAGAGGAATCCTTTGAAACCATTGCAGTTCTTTCAATTTTACTAAGAGGAATTTGTGTTGTTAGTGTCTGTCTCCTTTTTAAAAATGCCCGTCTTAGCGGAGGGACAAGGCCAGCTCAGAAAAACGCCGCTCCACACCGGGATGTTTCAGAGACTGGAAAAAATATATCACTTTGTAACATTTATCAATGAATACGCTGATAGGAACATCACTGAAAAACATCCAGCTGTATCGAAGAAGGACAACCATATCTACACACAAACAATGTTCCATATATTTTGTTTTTTTGCCACTAAACAAATTTTAGGTCTGCTGAGCGCAAACTTGAACATTGTGAAAATTCTGTGCAACTTCCGGCACACGTTTACTGTGAACACTGAGGCTGTACCTGCTTTAAGTTACAGTTTTACTGTGAACACTGAGGCTGTACCTTGCTTTAAGTTACAGTTTTAACAGTGGCCAAGTAGACTACTGTGGGTATTTGATCATAATGTCGGACTACCAGAGTGGCCTACCCTCAAAAACAATGGAGAAAAATGCATCCCATAATATTTTAACATGGAAATAGCTGTTCTATCATTCAGCCTACAGTAGCAGCCAATGTGTGGTGTTCAATGTAGACCTACATTCCATGAGACTTGAAGAAAGCATGCAGAGCTCGACATTAACCTGTTGATCAACTTGTCCTTCAGACAAGGTGGTGACTGAAAATGTGTTGCTTGATGCAAGAAACCACTTTACAAAATAAAATGCATTATTAATCCAATACCATTATTACATGGAATCAGACAAATGATACTTTCTGCCTATTGGCTACTTCGCTTATTCAATACGTCTCAAAATACAACACTGCCCCTTTAAGACATAAAAAAAAAAAGCTCTTTACCCGACTATTATTTGTCAAAGATGTCTAGAAATGTACATGTTTTGTTCTCTTGTAGGAAGTAATCCCTCCCCCACTGCTGACTACAAATGATCTTTAACTGGGCTAATAACTCACTAACTAGCAAATAATATGAACAAAATGTACACAGGCGGCTACATGCAGCTCTCGCTTTGATCTCAAACCAAGCGCATCTACTCACGACGCCTCACTCTTTAAACAGCCCAGTTCAAAGTGAATGGCACAGATCTATATATTGCAATGGTCTATTTGCACATAGGCCCTACTGCAGCTCATATAGAGTACGGCCTGAGTCACTTTTTAATGCAACATAATCCTACTCCAATGCGCTCTGCCTACAAGAAAATCTCTGGCGCAGTTAGTTTTGCGTAGTTCATTTTGTTTCGGTACGTTACATTGAAACGGCTAATATTGCGTTGATTCCCCCGACAGCGGAGCGAAAGGCCCATAGTGTTAACTAATTAAAGGGGATGACTCCCTAATATTGCTTTGATTCCCCCGACAGCGGAGCGAAAGGCCCATAGTGTTAACTAATTAAAGGGGATGACTCCCTAATATTGCTTTGATTCCCCCGACAGCAGAGCGAAACGCCCATAGTGTTAACTAATTAAAGGGGATGACTCCCTAATATTGCTTTGATTCCCCCGACAGCGGAGCGAAACGCCCATAGTGTTAACTAATTAAAGGGGATGACTCCCTAATATTGCTTTGATTCCCCCGACAGCGGAGCGAAACGCCCATAGTGTTAACTAATTAAAGGGGATGACTCCCTAATATTGCTTTGATTCCCCCGACAGCGGAGCGAAAGGCCCATAGTGTTAACTAATTAAAGGGGATGACTCCCTAATATTGCTTTGATTCCCCCGACAGCGGAGCGAAAGGCCCATAGTGTTAACTAATTAAAGGGGATGACTCCCTAATATTGCTTTGATTCCCCCGACAGCAGAGCGAAACGCCCATAGTGTTAACTAATTAAAGGGGATGACTCCCTAATATTGCTTTGATTCCCCCGACAGCGGAGCGAAAGGCCCATAGTATTAACTAATTAAAGGGGATGACTCCCTAATATTGCTTTGATTCCCCCGACAGCGGAGCGAAACGCCCATAGTGTTAACTAATTAAAGGGGATGACTCCCTAATATTGCTTTGATTCCCCCGACAGCGGAGCGAAACGCCCATAGTGTTAACTAATTAAAGGGGATGACTCCCTAATATTGCTTTGATTCCCCCGACAGCGGAGCGAAACGCCCATAGTGTTAACTAATTAAAGGGGATGACTCTAGAAAGATGTGCGAAGTTCCATCTCGTGTTTCTCTCTGTGCTGATATTCCATCTGCAGTGGCAGTTTAGAGGGAACCATGCACCAAAAACGCATAGTATGATCAGTATTACATAGAGCCGTATAGCATAGAGCCGTATAGCATAGAGCCGTATAGTATGATCAGTATAGCATAGAGCCGTATAGTATAGAGCCGTATAGTATAATCAGTATTACATAGAGCCGTATAGCATAGAGCCGTATAGTATAATCAGTATAGCATAGAGCTGTATAGCATAGAGCCGTATAGTATAATCAGTATAACATAGAGCCGTATAGCATAGAGCCGTATAGTATAATCAGTATAGCATAGATGTTAGCTAAATGCCTCAAACCAGGACTACATTTAGTTTCACTTTATTTTCATTTAAATTCACAGGATTTCATTAATTTTTTTATTCATTACACCGGAAGCCGTCATATGGGGTTTTGTTTTGGGAGCGCGGATCCCAGACCCGCCCTCTTCGTGGCCAATTACGTGTTGAAAAATCTCACTGACCTAGAAATCCCTCGGACATGATGAAAACAAACCCATGTGTTCGCCTTCAAGGAAGCTATTCAAAAACCCTCCAAATAACCTATAAATGTCCGTTCTCAGAGCGTAAATAAAAACTCCCAGGAAAACTGGGAAGATCCAGAGTAAAAACGTTCTCAGAACCTAAAAATAAACGTTCCCGGGAAAAGGAAAAAAGTTTTAAAAACGTTCAGTTTTAAACTACCAACATGAAACCAAAAACATACGTTCCCACAACTTCCAAGGAACCAAATGTGCTAGCTGGGATTTGATCAGCTGCCAGAATGGCCAGGTTCATTTGTTCAGTGACTGTTTTAAAGAGACGGTATGCGTCTCACTAATCCCGCCTTCTTCACCGCTACTTCCCTTCATCAAATCAAATCAAATGTATTTATATAGCCCTTCTTACATCAGCTGATGTCACAAAGTGCTGTACAGAAACCCAGCCTAAAACCCCCAAAACAGCAAGCAATGCAGGTGTAGAAGCACGGTGGCTAGGAAAAACTCCCCTAGAAAGGCCAAATCCTAGGAAGAAACCTAGAGAGGAACCAGGCTATGAGGGGTGGCTAGGAAAAACTCCCCTAGAAAGGCCAAAACCTAGGAAGAAACCTAGAGAGGAACCAGGCTATGAGGGGGTGGCCAGTCCTCTACAGGCTTCATGGATTTGAAAGGAAATTACTGGTATATAGAAACTCACTATAGCCCATGTCTTCCATCAATCCAATACTTTTAAATTTGTTGGAAGTAGCGAACAAGTGCAAACATCAGGAGGAAGGAGATATTATTGGGACCCACTACCCTACCCAGAATGCCGAGGTGCAGTTGTTCAGGCTGCAGTTCCGTCTGTGTCCTGAAGGTGTCATCAGTGTACTGTCTATACACCGCCTTCTTATACCGTGGACCAATACGATTCTCTCCCCTGCCCACGAATACACTGCCTGGACTGGGGGACACACACACACACAAAATTATGAATGAATGAATGACACACACACACACACACACACGCACACGCACACGCACACGCACACGCACACGCACAAGCATTTCACTACGCTCACAATAACATCTGCTAAATCCTATTTATGTGACCAATAAAATGTGATTTGGATTTGACACACAGAAACACTCTCCCTCCTTCCCCTCTCTTACCTGTCCTCCTCTGTGGCGTGATGTTTCTCTAGTTCCCAGACCCGGTCAGGTGAGTAGTCCCACTCCACCTCCTCTGCGCTGATGAAGTAGCGAACCACGGACGAGCCAGGGGAGTGAGCGTGTTTCACGTTGCTCTCGGAGCAGGGCTTCACAGAGTACTGCTGTCTCATCCCTCCATTATAGTGGTCAGTCACTCTGCAGCTCACCTCAAATACACCTAGAGGTCAGGGGTAAGAAGCCGGGGTAAGAGGTCAGGGGTTAGAGGTCAGGGGTTAGAGGTCAGGGGTAAGAGGTCAGGGGTTAGAGGTCAGGGGTAAGAGGTCAGGGGTAAGAGGTCAGGGGTTAGAGGTCATGGGTAAGAGGTCAGGGGTAAGAGGTCAGGGGTAAGAGGTCAGGGGTTAGAGGTCAGGGGTTAGAGGTCAGGGGTTAGAGGTCAGGGGTTAGAGGTCAGGGGTAAGAGGTCAGGGGTAGAGGTCAGGGGTTAGAGGTCAGGGGTTAGAGGTCAGGGGTTAGAGGTCAGGGGTAAGAGGTCAGGGGTAAGAGGTCAGGGGTAAGAGGTCAGGGGTAAGAGGTCAGGGGTAAGAGGTCAGGGGTAAGAGGTCAGGGGTAAGAGGTGTGAAAAACAAATTATTAATGTCCATGTAGACAACAGTGTTCCCCTCGTCAGCAGCATCACAGAGTTTAAATCTGAAACATGGAGTCACTATATACATGAAGTCACTATATACATGAAGTCACTATATACATGAAGTCACTATATACATGAAGTCACTATATACATGAAGTCACTATATACATGAAGTCACTATATACATGGAGTCACTATATACATGAAGTCACTATATACATGAAGTCACTATATACATGAAGTCACTATATACATGAGGTCACTATATACATGAAGTCACTATATACATGACAGTTGTCTGTCTTACTCAGTTTATTTTGATTTATTTAACCAGGCAAGTCAGTTAAGAACTAATTCTTATTTTCAATGAAGGCCTACCGGGGAAAAGTGGGTTTAACTGCCTTGTTCAGGGGCAGAACGACAGATTTGTACCTTTTCAGCTCGGGGGATTCAATCTAGCAACACTCTAACCACTAGGCTACCTGCCACCCCTCCAATCTAACCACTAGGCTACCTGCCGCCCCTCCACTCTAACCACTAGGCTACCTGCCGCCCCTCCACTCTAACCACTGGGCTACCTGCCACCCCCCTCCACTCTAACCACTAGACTACCTGCCGCCCCTCCACTCTAACCACTAGGCTACCTGCCCCCCTCCACTCTAACCACTAGGCGTACCTGCCCGCCCCCCTCCACTCTAACCACTAGGGTACCTGCCCCCCTCCACTCTAACCACTGGGCTCCACTCTAACCACTAGGCTACCTGCCTCCCCTCCACTCTAACCACTGGGCTACCTGCCACCCCCCTCCACTCTAACCACTAGGCTACCTGCCGCCCCCCTCCACTCTAACCACTAGGCTACCCGCCACCCCTCCACTCTAACCACTAGGCTACCTGCCGCCCCTCCACTCTAACCACTAGGCTACCTGCCGCCCCTCCACTCTAACCACTAGGCTACCTGCCGCCCCTCCACTCTAACCACTAGGCTACCCGCCGCCCCTCCACTCTAACCACTAGGCTACCCGCCGCCCCTCCACTCTAACCACTAGGCTACCCGCCGCCCCTCCACTCTAACCACTAGGCTACCTGCCCCCCCTCCACTCTAACCACTAGGCTACCTGCCTCCCCTCCACTCTAACCACTAGGCTACCCGCCGCCCCTCCACTCTAACCACTAGGCTACCTGCCGCCCCTCCACTCTAACCACTAGGCTACCTGCCGCCCCTCCACTCTAACCACTAGGCTACCCGCCGCCCCTCCACTCTAACCACTAGGCTACCTGCCGCCCCTCCACTCTAACCACTAGGCTACCTGCCGCCCCTCCACTCTAACCACTAGGCTACCTGCCGCCCCTCCACTCTAACCACTAGGCTACCTGCCTCCCTCCACTCTAACCACTAGGCTACCTGCCCCCCTCCACTCTAACCACTAGGCTACCTGCCGCCCCTCTCCACTCTAACCAGCTAGGCTTACCTGCCGCCCCCTCCACTCTAACCACTAGGCTACCTGCCACCCCTCCACTCTAACCACTAGGCTACCTGCCGCCCCTCCACTCTAACCACTAGGCTACCTGCCCCCCTACACTCTAACCACTAGGCTACCTGCCTCCCCTCCACTCTAACCACTAGGCTACGTGCCCCCCCTAAACTCTAACCACTAGGCTACCTGCCTCCCCTCCACTCCACTCTAACCACTAGGCTACCCGCCGCCCCTCCACTCTAACCACTAGTCTACGCTGCCGCCCCTCCACTCTAACCACTAGGCTACCTGCCGCCCTCCACTCTAACCACTAGGCTACCTGCCGCCCCTCCACTCTAACCACTAGGCTACCTGCCGCCCCTCCACTCTAACCACTAGGCTACCTGCCGCCCCTCCACTCTAACCACTAGGCTACCTGCCGCCCCTCCACTCTAACCACTAGGCTACCTGCCCCCCCTCCACTCTAACCACTAGGCTACCTGCCTCCCTCCACTCTAACCACTAGGCTACCTGCCGCCCCTCCACTCTAACCACTAGGCTACCTGCCTCCCCTCCACTCTAACCACTGGGCTACCTGCCACCCCCCTCCACTCTAACCACTAGACTACCTGCCGCCCCTCCACTCTAAACCACTAGGCTACCTGCCGCCCCTCCACTCTAACCACTAGGCTACCTGCCGCCCCTCCACTCTAACCACTAGGCTACCTGCCGCCCCCCTCCACTCTAACCACTAGGTTACCCGCCACCCCTCCACTCTAACCACTAGGCTACCCGCCTCCCCTCCACTCTAACCACTAGGCTACCTGCCGCCCCCCTCCACTCTAACCACTAGGTTACCCGCCACCCCTCCACTCTAACCACTAGGCTACCCGCCTCCCCTCCACTCTAACCACTAGGCTACCCGCCGCCCCTCCACTCTAACCACTAGGCTACCCGCCGCCCCCCTCCACTCTAACCACTAGGCTACCCGCCTCCCCTCCACTCTAACCACTAGGCTACCTGCCGCCCCCCTCCACTCTAACCACTAGGTTACCCGCCCCCCCTCCACTCTAACCACTAGGCTACCCGCCTCCCCTCCACTCTAACCACTAGGCTACCCGCCGCCCCTCCACTCTAACCACTAGGCTACCTGCCGCCCCTCCACTCTAACCACTAGGCTACCTGCCTCCCCTCCACTCTAACCACTAGGCTACCTGCCTCCCCTCCACTCTAACCACTAGGCTACCTGCCGCCCCTCTCCACTCTAACCACTAGGCTACCTGCCGCCCCTCTCCACTCTAACCACTAGGTTACCTGCCCCCCCTCCACTCTAACCACTAGGCTACCTGCCACCCCTCCACTCTAACCACTAGGCTACCTGCCGCCCCTCCACTCTAACCACTAGGCTACCTGCCCCCCCTACACTCTAACCACTAGGCTACCTGCCTCCCCTCCACTCTAACCACTAGGCTACGTGCCCCCCCTAAACTCTAACCACTAGGCTACCTGCCTCCCCTCCACTCCACTCTAACCACTAGGCTACCCGCCGCCCCTCCACTCTAACCACTAGTCTACGCTGCCGCCCCTCCACTCTAACCACTAGGCTACCTGCCGCCCCTCCACTCTAACCACTAGGCTACCTGCCGCCCCTCCACTCTAACCACTAGGCTACCTGCCGCCCCTCCACTCTAACCACTAGGCTACCTGCCGCCCCTCCACTCTAACCACTAGGCTACCTGCCGCCCCTCCACTCTAACCACTAGGCTACCTGCCCCCCCTCCACTCTAACCACTAGGCTACCTGCCTCCCCTCCACTCTAACCACTAGGCTACCTGCCGCCCCTCCACTCTAACCACTAGGCTACCTGCCTCCCCTCCACTCTAACCACTGGGCTACCTGCCACCCCCCTCCACTCTAACCACTAGACTACCTGCCGCCCCTCCACTCTAAACCACTAGGCTACCTGCCGCCCCTCCACTCTAACCACTAGGCTACCTGCCGCCCCTCCACTCTAACCACTAGGCTACCTGCCGCCCCCCTCCACTCTAACCACTAGGTTACCCGCCACCCCTCCACTCTAACCACTAGGCTACCCGCCTCCCCTCCACTCTAACCACTAGGCTACCTGCCGCCCCCCTCCACTCTAACCACTAGGTTACCCGCCACCCCTCCACTCTAACCACTAGGCTACCCGCCTCCCCTCCACTCTAACCACTAGGCTACCCGCCGCCCCTCCACTCTAACCACTAGGCTACCCGCCGCCCCCCTCCACTCTAACCACTAGGCTACCCGCCGCCCCTCCACTCTAACCACTAGGCTACCCGCCACCCCTCCACTCTAACCACTAGGCTACCCGCCGCCCCTCCACTCTAACCACTAGGCTACCTGCCCCCCCTACACTCTAACCACTAGGCTACCTGCCTCCCCTCCACTCTAACCACTAGGCTACGTGCCCCCCCTAAACTCTAACCACTAGGCTACCTGCCTCCCCTCCACTCCACTCTAACCACTAGGCTACCCGCCGCCCCTCCACTCTAACCACTAGTCTACGCTGCCGCCCCTCCACTCTAACCACTAGGCTACCTGCCCCCCCTACACTCTAACCACTAGGCTACCTGCCTCCCCTCCACTCTAACCACTAGGCTACGTGCCCCCCCTAAACTCTAACCACTAGGCTACCTGCCTCCCCTCCACTCCACTCTAACCACTAGGCTACCCGCCGCCCCTCCACTCTAACCACTAGTCTACGCTGCCGCCCCTCCACTCTAACCACTAGGCTACCTGCCGCCCCTCCACTCTAACCACTAGGCTACCTGCCGCCCCTCCACTCTAACCACTAGGCTACCTGCCGCCCCTCCACTCTAACCACTAGGCTACCTGCCGCCCCTCCACTCTAACCACTAGGCTACCTGCCGCCCCTCCACTCTAACCACTAGGCTACCTGCCGCCCCTCCACTCTAACCACTAGGCTACCTGCCGCCCCTCCACTCTAACCACTAGGCTACCTGCCCCCCCTACACTCTAACCACTAGGCTACCTGCCACCCCTCCACTCTAACCACTAGGCTACCTGCCACCCCTCCACTCTAACCACTAGGCTACCTGCCTCCCCTCCACTCTAACCACTAGGCTACCTGCCGCCCCTCCACTCTAACCACTAGGCTACCTGCCGTCCCTCCACTCTAACCACTAGGCTACCTGCCTCCCCTCCACTCTAACCACTAGGCTACCTGCCGCCCCTCCACTTTAACCACTAGGCTACCTGCCGCCCCTCCACTCTAACCACTAGGCTACCTGCCGCCCCTCCACTCTAACCACTAGGCTACCTGCCGTCCCTCCACTCTAACCACTAGGCTACCTGCCGCCCCTCCACTCTAACCACTAGGCTACCTGCCTCCCCTCCACTCTAACCACAGGCTACCTGTAGTAGCTGACATGTATAGTGTTGAGTCATCAGCATTCATAGACACACTGGTTTTACTCAAAGCCAGTGGCATGTCGTTAGTAAAGATGGAAGATTTGTTTAAGTGCTGTGCTTGTTGAATGTCCTTCCCTATAAGTGTGCTGAAAGTCAATTTGTTTACTGTAAAACAGCATTGTATCTGGTCAAACACCATTCTTTCCAGAAGTTTACTAAGGGTTGGTAACAGGCGGATTGGTCGGCTATTTGAGCCAGTGAAGGGAGCTTTACTATTCTTAGGTAGCGGAATGACTTCACCTTCCCTCCAGGCCTGAGGGCACACGCTTTAGTAGTAAACCAGGAGCAGCAATATAGTGTCACTTTGGTTTACGTTCAAATCTCCAATTTAGACGTTCCTACTTCCTTTGGTCAAGTGTTCTTAAAGGTAAGAGATCACAAAGAGGTGGGATGTGAGGTCACGTCAGTGAGGTCATCCATTTAAAAACAACAGGAACTCTCTGGACACTGCCGTGTGTGTGTGTGTGTGTGTGTGTGTGTGTGTGTGTGTGTGTGTGTGTGTGTGTGTGTGTGTGTGTGTGTGTGTGTGTGTGTGTGTGTGTGTGTGTGTGTGTGTGTGTGTGTGTGTACGTACCAGGTGTGTGTGGCAGCATGCTGACAGCAGCCGTGGTGTGGGGGAACAGGCTGAGTGTATCTCTGGTTGTACCATGTCTCTGGAAGGTGTTGCCCTCCCAGTAAACCCCATGGATATCCACCTCCGTACCCAGCCCAAAGGTGTACCAAAAAACCCTGTCCCCGGAACACATGTCCAGGCCTGGAAGGTTCCCGTACATGAAGCCGTTCACCGCTGAGAGAGGAGGGAGAAATTATATCAACAACTAAACCACTGAGATAGGAGAGAGAGGAGGGAAGGGAGAGAGGAGAGAAGGGAGGAGAAGGGAGGGGAGAGGAGGAGAGGAGGGGAGAGGAGGGGAGAGAGGAGGGAGAAATTATATCAACAACTAGACCACTGTGAGATAGGAGAGAGAGGAGAGAGGAGGGGAGAGAGAAGAGAGGAGGGGAGAGAGAAGAGAGGAGGGGAGAGAGAAGAGAGGAGGGGAGAGAGAAGAGAGGAGGGGAGAGGAGGAGAGAGAGGAGAGAGAGGAGGGGAGAGAGGGGAGAGAGAGGGGAGAGAGGAGGGGAGAGAGAAGAGAGGAGGGGAGAGGAGGAGAGAGAGGAGAGGAGGGGAGAAAGGAGAGGAGGGGAGAGGAGGTGGGGAGAGAGGAGGAGGGGAGAGAAGAGGGGAGAGAGGAGAGACATGAGAGGAGGGGAGAGAGGAGAGACAGGAGAGAGGAGGAGAGACAGGAGAGAGAGGAGGGGAGAGAGAAGAGAGAGGAGGGGAGAGAGAGGAGAGGAGAGATAGGAGAGAGAGGAGGGGAGAGAGGAGAGGGAGGGAGGAGACACAGGAGAGAGAGGAGCGGAGAGGCAGGAGAGAGAGGAGAGACAGGAGAGAGAGGAGCGGAGAGAGGAGAGACAGGAGAGAGAGGAGAGGAGAGAGAGGAGGGGAGAGAGGAGAGACAGGAGAGAGGAGAGGTGAGAGAGGAGGGGAGAGAGGAGAGACAGGAGAGAGGAGAGGTGAGAGAGGAGGGGAGAGAGAGGAGGGGAGAGAGGAGAGGGAGGGAGGAGAGACAGGAGAGAGAGGAGAGGAGAGGCAGGAGAGAGAGGAGAGGAGAGGCAGGAGAGAGAGAGGAGGGGAGGAGAGAGAGGAGGGGAGAGAGGAGAGGGAGGGAGGAGAGACAGGAGAGAGAGGAGAGGAGAGGCAGGAGAGAGAGGAGAGAGGAGAGACAGGAGAGAGAGGAGAGGAGAGAGAGGAGGGGAGAGAGGAGAGACAGGAGAGAGGAGAGGAGAGAGAAGAGAGAGGAGGAGAGACAGGAGAGACAGGAGAGAGAGGAGAGGAGAGAGGAGAGACAGGAGAGAGAGGAGAGAGAGGAGGGGAGAGAGGAGAGACAGGAAAGAGGAGAGGAGAGAGAAGAGAGAGGAGAGAGGAGGAGAGACAGGAGAGAGAGGCAGGGAGAGAATATCAACTACTCTTCTCAGAGGAGATATAGAAAATAGTAGAAAGTTGACGGCAACGATAATAAAATAGCTGAACAGGTGCTAACTAATGGAAAAGACAGTTCTGCACTATAAGTATACAGGTTCCACAACTTGACGGGTGAAGTTTAGAAGCGGACATGCAGGTGTGCGTGTTTCATACCGTGCATATTGTTGCTCTCCTGAAAGTCTTCGTTGTCTGGGTCTGACTGGTCTGACCCGTAGGTCTCTATGTTCCTCTGAAGGTACCAGCTCAGGTTCTCATCCATGACAGAGAACAGCAGGAATAACTCCCTATCCACCTTCCTCTGCACCACACACACACACACACACACACACACACACACACACACACACACACACACACACACACACACACACACACACACACACACACACACACACACACACACACACACACACACACACACACACACACACACACACACACACACACACACACACACACACACACACACACACACACAGATATGATAAGAGCAATGCTGTGATGTGTGTGTGCGCTTGTAACTATGTCATGTATGTTACCATGAATGTTACCATGTATGTTACCATGAATGTTACCATGTATGTTACCATGAATGTTACCATGAATGTTACCATGTATGTTATCATGCATGTTACCACATACAGTTGAAGTCGGAAGTTTACATACACCTTAGCCAAATACATTTCATCTCAGTTTTTCACAATTCCTGACATTTAATCCTAGTAAAAATTCCCTGTCTTAAGTCAGTTAGGATCACCACTTTATTTTAAGAATGTGAAATGTTAGAATAATAGTACAGATAATGATTTATTTCTGCTTTTATTTATTTTGTCACATTCCCAGCATTTGGTAGCAACGGTTGTTGCAAGGAGAGGACCAAGGTGCATCATGGTACGTGTTCATGATGGTATTTATTAAAACTGAACACTGAATCAAAAACAAAGTGGAACAAAACGCAACAGCTCTACAAGACAGAAAACAACTACCCACAAAAACCCTGTGGGAAAAGGCTACCTAAGTATGGCTCCCAATCAGAGACAACGATAGACAGCTGTCCCTGATTGAGAGCCATACCCGGCCAAAACAAAGAAATACACAAAACATAGAAAACGGAACATAGAATGCCCACCGTAGTCAAAATAGAGAATAAAAACCTCTATGGCCAGGGCGTGACACAGGTAGCCTTTCACAAGCTTCCCACAATAAGTTGGGTGAATTTTGGCCCATTCCTCCTGACAGAGCTGGTGTAACTGAGTCAGGTTTGTAGGCCTCCTTGCTCGCACACACTTTTTCAGTTCTTCCCACAAATTCTCTATGGGATTGAGGTCAGGGCTTTGTGATGGCCACTCCAATACCTTGACTTTGTTGTCCTTAAGCCATTTTGCCACAACTTTGGAAGTATGCTTGGGGTCATTGTCCATTTGGAAGACCCATTTGCGACCAAGCTTTAACTTCCTGACTGATGTCTTGAGATGTTGCTTCAATATATCCACATAATTTTCACTTTCTCATGATGCCATCTATTTTGTGAAGTCCCTCCTGCAGCAAAGCACCCCCACAACATGATTCTGCCACCCCCGTGCTTCACGGATGGGATGGTGTTCTTCGGCTTGCAAGCCTCCAACTTTTTCCTCCAAACACAACGATGGTCATTATGGCCAAACAGTTCTATTTTTGTTTCATCAGACCAGAGGACATTTCTCCAAAAAGTACAATCTTTGTCCTCATGTGCAGTTGCAAACCGTAGTCTGGCTTTTTTTATGGTGGTTTTTGAGCAGTGGCTTCTTCCTTGCTGAGCGGCCTTTCAGGTTATGTCGATATAGGACTTGTTTTACTGTGGATACAGATACTTTTGTACCTGTTACTTCCAGCGTTTTCATAAGGTCCTTTGCTGTTGCTCTGGGATTGATTTGCACTTTTCCCACCAAAGTACATTCATCTCTAGTGTAACGGCCATCTTAGGAAGTGGACCAAAATGCAGCGGGTACGTGAATGCTCATCTTTATTTTATGACTTATTACTTGGTATTCACAGAGGTATTATCTGGTACTCATGGTGTGACTAGGTATTCACAGAGGTATTATCTGGTACTCGTGGCGTGACTAGGTATTCACAGAGGTATTATCTGGTACTCGTGGCGTGACTAGGTATTCACAGAGGTATTATCTGGTACTAATGGCGTGACTAGGTATTCACAGAGGTATTATCTGGTACTCATGGTGTGACTAGGTATTCACAGAGGTATTATCTGGTACTACAGTGGTCGTGACTAGGTATTCACAGAGGTATTATCTGGTACTCATGGTGTGACTAGGTATTCACAGAGGTATTATCTGGTACTCATGGTGTGACTAGGTATTCACAGAGGTATTATCTGGTACTCATGGTGTGACTAGGTATTCACAGAGGTATTATCTGGTACTCATGGTGTGACTAGGTATTCACAGAGGTATTATCTGGTACTCATGGTGTGACTAGGTATTCACAGAGGTATTATCTGGTACTCATGGTGTGACTAGGTATTCACAGAGGTATTATCTGGTACTCATGGTGTGACTAGGTATTCACAGAGGTATTATCTGGTACTCATGGTGTGACTAGGTATTCACAGAGGTATTATCTGGTACTCATGGTGTGACTAGGTATTCACAGAGGTATTATCTGGTACTCATGGTGTGACTAGGTATTCACAGAGGTATTATCTGGTACTCATGGCTGTGACTAGGTATTCACAGAGTTATTATCTGGTACTTATTGTACCTTCTAACTTACTTGTACATACCTATACAGCGTCTACCACCAAGCCATAAGACTGCTGAACTATTCATCAAATGGCTACCAGGACATTTTGTGACTGTGTATTTACTGATTAAGTATGTTGTACTTTCTTGCTTTGTTACTAGTAAGTACATTTAAGCAGTGGTAGGAACCAAAATATTTTTTTTTTATTGTTCTGTTGAATTGTTCTGACCTGCAAAATAAAGTTCTGAACCGGTTCAAACCCCAAAAAGTACTGGTTTATATAGTTCCTTTCTGTTCCTTCTCAAACCTCAAACTTCACCAGGGATAGACCAGCTCACTATAGACCGTTGTTTTAGCCTAGCCAGCTATAGTTGTTTTAGCCTAGCCAGCTATAGTTGTTTTAGCCTAGCCAGCTATAGTTGTTTTAGCCTAGCCAGCTATAGTTGTTATAGCCCAGCCAGCTACAGTTGTTTTAGCCTAGCCAGCTATAGTTGTTTTAGCCTAGCCAGCTATAGTTGTTATAGCCCAGCCAGCTACAGTTGTTTTAGCCCAGCCAGCTACAGTTGTTATAGCCCAGCCAGCTATAGTTGTTTTAGCCTAGCCAGCTATAGTTGTTTTAGCCTAGCCAGCTATAGTTGTTATAGCCCAGCCAGCTATAGTTGTTATAGCCCAGCCAGCTATAGTTGTTATAGCCCAGCAGCTATAGTTGTTTTAGCCTAGCCAGCTACAGTTGTTTTAGCCTAGCCAGCTATAGTTGTTTTAGCCTAGCCAGCTACAGTTGTTTTAGCCTAGCCAGCTACAGTTGTTATAGCCCAGCCAGCTACAGTTATTTTAGCCCAGCCAGCTACAGTTGTTTTAGCCTAGCCAGCTACAGTTGTTATAGCCCAGCCAGCTACAGTTGTTTTAGCCCATCCAGCTCCAGTTGTTTTAGCCTAGCCAGCTATAGTTGTTTTAGCCTAGCCAGCTATAGTTGTTTTAGACTAGCCAGCTATAGTTGTTTTAGACTAGCCAGCTACAGTTGTTTTAGCCCATTCAGCTACAGTTGTTTTAGCCCATCCAGCTACAGTTGTTTTAGCCCATCCAGCTACAGTTGTTTTAGCCCATCCAGCTACAGTTGTTTTAGCCCATCCAGCTACAGTTGTTTTAGCCCATCCAGCTACAGTTGTTTTAGCCTATCCAGCTATAGTTGTTTTAGCCTATCCAGCTGTAGTTGTTTTAGCCTAGCTAGCTGTAGTTGTTTTAGCCCAGCCAGCTACAGTTGTTTTAGCCTAGCCAGCTACAGTTGTTTTAGCCTAGCCAGCTACAGTTGTTTTAGCCTAGCCAGCTATAGTTGTTTTAGCCTAGCCAGCTATAGTTGTTTTAGCCTAGCCAGCTATAGTTGTTTTAGCCTAGCCAGCTACAGTTGTTTTAGCCTAGCCAGCTATAGTTGTTTTAGCCTAGCATCTTGTTATGACATCATTACCTGAATTAGGCCCACTGAATTATACCTAGGAGGAGCAGCTTCTATGGAAGAACTTTGAATGTCTTTGAACTTTCAAGAGATGGACCAGAGCTAGCTAGCTAACTAACAAGCTTGTGTGTGCAGAGCGACACCAGAATTAAAAACATGTCTTAATCCAACGTGAAACGTGATAACTACAGTATCCGTAACTAGCATTGAAAAAGTCAATCCATTCTTCTCCAATTAAAAATGTCAGTTTGGCACAAATGCTGCCATCTATCCACGGTTTCTGGTTTGGTTAAGTTCTAATCATCACAGTGGGAACAACTCACTTCCTGATGAACCCAGTCACAGTAGGAACTACGTCCTCTATCCACTTCCTGATGAACCCAGTCACAGTAGGAACTACGTCCTCTATCCACTTCCTGATGAACCCAGTCACAGTAGGAACTACGTCCTCTATGCAATTCCTGATGAACCCAGTCACAGTAGGAACTACGTCCTCTATCTACTTCCTGATGAACCCAGTCACAGTAGGAACTACGTCCTCTATCCACTTCCTGATGAACCCAGTCACAGTAGGAACTACGTCCTCTATCCACTTCCTGATGAACCCAGTCACAGTAGGAACAACATCCTGTATGCACTTCCTGATGAACCCAGTCACAGTGGGACCTACGTCCTCTATCCACTTCCTGATGAACACAGTCACAGTGGGACCTACGTCCTCTATCCACTTCCTGATGAACCCAGTCACAGTAGGATCAACGTCCTCTATGTACTTCCTGATGAACCCAGTCACAGTGGGACCTACGTCCTCTATGTACTTCCTGATGAACCCAGTCACAGTGGGACCTACGTCCTCTATCCACTTCCTGATGAACCCAGTCACCGAGTCAGTGTATACATCGATATTATTCCCAGAGGTTGAACAGTCCTGAACAGTCCAGAACAACATTGAACAGTCCTTACCACGGGTGCTTCCTGCTTAAGTTTCTGCATATAGGCGGGGAGGAGCAGTATGAATGCGTGGTCAGATTTCTAGAAGGGAAGGCGGTGGGAGGTCCTTGTAACCATCTCAGAAGGAAGACTAGCAATGGTTAAGAACGCTCTTGCCGCGAGTAGCAAAGGAGATGTGTTGATAGAATTTCCAGAGCGTTTTCCTCAGATTTACTTTATTAAAGTCACAAGGTACAAACAAATTCAGTCTCAAGGTATGTGTATTCCAAGTCCAGTGTAGTTCCTTGAGAGCTGTTGTTGTGTCAGCCTGTGGTGGAATGCGGTCGGCATTTGTTGGTGAGGTATTCAGATCGGGAGAACAAATGGACTTGAGTTCCTGTATGTTACCACAATCACACCATGAGATGTTAATCATGAGACATACCCCGACATCTCTGTTTCCCTGAGAGATTTTTTGTTCCGGTCCACGTGATGGACGGAGAAGCCCCGCTGGTTGAATGGATGAGGGGCAATATATCCAGAGAGATCCTGCGTTTCCGTAAAAACGCATTGTTAGTCTCTTATGTCTCTTTGGAAGGACATCCTCGCCCTGAGCTCATCTATTTTATTGTTCAAAGGACTGAATGTCAGATAATAATATACAACGCAAGACCAAGATCCCACTCATCCTTCTCAGGTAGAAACGTTTTGGAGTATCACCTGGGATAGATGGGGCTGCCTCGGGTAGTCCAAACAAAGGATCCAGGTCCAGGACGTCAAATTTCTGGGTGAATTTCTGGTGAGTAACTGCCGATCTAATTTCCCCCCCCCCAAAAAAAGTTATTTTTGTGTGTGTGTGGACTGTACCTGTTTGCCGTGGTCCCCCAGTGTTCCAGGTCTACAGACCAGTAGTGGTCCGGTGAGGCCAGCGTTGGTGTCCTCTACAGGGGAGGAGCCAGAGTAGTACAGGTAGGACAAACAGGGAGGGTCAGAGAGGGAGGGACCATCCAACACCTGCCAGGTATAGGTGAACCTGGAGCCTGGAGACACAGCCGAGCCTGGCTTCTCTACACCTGGGGAAACATTAAATAAACACACGCAGCACAGCCAGTCAGAAGAACAAGGTATCATAACTGATGTACGCCTTGCACTAGTGAGCGTGTGTGTGTGTGTGTGTGTGTGTGTGCGTGTGTTTCTCACCGTCTTGGTAACTGGTTCCCTGGTATTGCTTGTCGAAGTGGAGGCCGTGAGGCTGGATGCTGTAGTTTCTGTCTGCCTTGTTCAGAAACACCACCTGCAGGATGTCCCCAACCTCAGCCCTCAGCACTGGGCCTAAAGAGAGACAGGGATGAGAGAGAGAAAGACAGAGAAATCATTTTTGCCATTTAGCTGAAACTTTTATCGAAAGCAGTTACCGGTCATGTGTGCATACATTTTAAATATGGGTGGTCCCGGGAATCGAACCCACTACCCTGGTGTTATAAGCACCATGTTCAACCAACTGAGCTACAAAGGGCCCCAATGAGATGAGAGAGAGTCACAGAGAAACAGAGAGAGAGAGAGGGGGGGAGTGACAGCAGGCTCTTACCCAGTATTCCCAGGTGTTGTGTTTCAGGGGTGAGAGGTTGTCTGGTAGTGAAGGTGTCGTCTGTGTAGCCCCGATACACCGCCTTCATATAGCGACCGCCTATCCTGCCATCGCCACTACCGAAGAACACCTCAGAGGGACTGGGAGGAGGAGGAGGAGGAGGAGGAGGGGATGAGACAGAGAGGAGAGGGGGATGAGACAGAGAGGAGAGGGGGATGAGACAGAGAGGAGAGGAGGACGAGACAGAGAGGAGAGGGGGACGAGACAGAGAGGAGAGGGGGACGAGACAGAGAGGAGAGGGGGACGAGACAGAGAGGAGAGGGGGACGAGACAGAGAGGAGAGGGGGACGAGACAGAGAGGAGAGGGGGACGAGACAGAGAGGAGGACGAGACAGAGAGGAGGATGAGACAGAGAGGAGTGTGAGGGAGAGATTGATGTGTGTGTGTGTGTGTGTGTGTGTGTGTGTGTGTGTGTGTTACCTGTCAGGCAGTGTGAGGGAGAGGTTGGTGTGTGTGTGTGTGTGTGTGTGTGTGTGTGTGTGTGTGTGTGTGTGTGTGTGTGTTACCTGTAGGGCAGTGTGACGGAGAGGTTGGTGTGTGTGTGTGTGTGTGTGTGTGTTACCTGTCGGGCAGTGTGAGGGAGAGATTGGTGTGTGTGTGTGTGTGTGTGTGTGTGTGTTACCTGTCGGGCAGTGTGAGGGAGAGGCTGGTTTGGATGTCCATCCCGGTAGGAGCATAGTCCCAGGTGACAATCTCTGCTGCCAGGTAGTACTTCCTGACTGGGCCAGGAGGGGGGGCTGCTGAGGGGCTGACATCATTATCACAGGATACCACCTCATACAGCGCCTGCATACCGGCTGATACACACACACACACACACACACACACACACACACACACACACACACACACACACACACACACACAGGACAGAGTTAGAGCAGGCCAGAGTTATACAGTCTGTCATTAAGAACCACATCGCGAACTGAACTCTTATCCTTGGAAGGAACACTTCCTGGTTGGAACCTACTGTCACATCTAACTAGGTCTAGAGGATAGGGGTCAGAGGTCAGGTGACTCACCCTGTAGATGGTCGTTGACCTGACAGCTCAGCAGCCATTTCCCGGTCGCCGAGGGAACCATCGCCGCGGTGACGAAGGTCGCCGGGAAAAGGCTGAGCGTGTCGGCACGGTGACCGCGGTCCAATAGGGTGTTGCCCTGGAAGTAGGCAGAGTGTATGTCCACCTCGTTGCCCATCCCAAACAGGTGCCATGCCACCGTGCGACCCTGGCACAGCTCCATGTGAGGCAGGTTACCATACATATACCCATTTATGGCTGAGGAAAGGAGAGGAGGAAGAGATTAGAGGAGGAGAGGAGAGGAGGAGGAGGACAGGTAGATGAGGAGGAGGGGAGGAGGAGGGGAGGAGTAGGAGCGGTGGATGAGGAGGAGGGGAGGAGGAGAGGAGGAGGAGAAGGATGGAAAGAGGAGGAGGAGGAGGAGGAGGATGCTGAGGAGGAGATTAGAGGAGGAGGAGAGGAGAGGGATGGAAAGAGGAGGAGGAGGAGGATGATGAGGAGGAGAGGAGGAGGAGGAGATTAGAGGAGGAGGAGAGGGATGGAAAGAGGAGGAGGAGAGGGATGGAAAGAGGAGGAGGAGGAGGAGGATGATGAGGAGGAGATTAGAGGAGGAGGAGATTAGAGGAGGAGGAGAGGAGAGGGATGGAAAGAGGAGGAGGAGGAGGATGATGAGGAGGAGAGGAGGATGAGGAGAGGATGAGGAGGAGAGGAGGAGGAGGAGAGAAGAGATACAGATAGTTTCAAGTTCACCACGCTGTCCCAGGCGTCGTAGTGAACAGACCAAGGCGCAGCGTAGATAGCGCTCATTCTTCATTTATTATAGGAGAACACTTAAACAGAACAAATAACAACGTCCAACAGTTCCGTCAGGTACCCAGACTATAACGGAAAACAACCAACCCACAAAACCCAAAGGGAAAACAGGCAGCCTAAGTATGGCTTCCAATCAGAGACAACGAAAGACACCTGCCTCTGATTGGAAACCATACTCGGCCAAACATGGAAAACGAAACATAGAAATAGAAAACTAGAACCAAATCCCCCTAGAAACAAACAAACCCCCAAAACACACAAAACAACCCCCCCCTGCCACGCCCTGACCATTCTACTATGGCAAAATGACCCCTTGTCACTGGTCAGGACGTGACACACGTGAACAGGATACAACAGGTGTAAAACAGTACAGCGACATTCTTACCTTGAGACCTCTTTCCCAACAATGCAGTAATAATAATAATAATAATAATAGAAGATATAAATAAAAAACTAATTCATGCCTTACCTTTGAAGATCTTCTTCTGTTGGCACTCCAATATGTCCCATATACATCACAAATGGTCCTTTTGTTCGGTTAATTCCGTCGTTATATCTCCAAAATGTCAATTTATTTGGCGCGTTTGATTCAGAAAAACACCGGTTCCAACTCGCCCAACATGACTACAAAATATCTCATAAGTTACCTGTAATCTTTTTCCAAACATTTCAAACAACTTTCCTAATACAACTTTAGGTATTTTAAAACGTAAATAATCGATAAAATTTGAGACGGGATAAACTGCGTTCAATAGCGGATAAAATGAAAGTGGAGCGAGCTTCAGGTCACGCGCCCCAAACAAAAGTCCACTTGGCTATACACCCAGAAAGGAAATGGCTACTTCTTCCTTTCTCAAAGGAAAAACATCAACCAATTTCTAAAGACTGTTGATATCTAGTGGAAGCCATATGAACTGCAACCAGATGCCTCAGAAATCTAGATTCACATAGAAAACCAATTGAAAACAGTCACCTCAACAACCAAAAATTCCTGGATGGTTTGTCCTCGGGGTTTCGCCTGCCAAATAAGTTCTGTTATACTCACATACATACTTAACAGTTTTAGAAACTTTAGAGTGTTTTCTATTCAAATCTACTAATTATATGCATATCCTCGCTTCTGGGCCTGATTAGCAGGCAGTTTACTTTGTGCACGCTTTACATACGGACGTGAAAATACCGCCCCCTAGCCCGAAGTGGTTAAATTCAAGGGTTCACATACTTTTCCCACCCTGCACTGTGAATGTTTACACTGTGTGTTCAATAAAAGACATGAAAACTGTATAATGGTGTGTGTGTTATTAGATTAAGCAGACTGTGTTTGTCTATTGTTGTGACTTAGATGAAGATGAGATCAAAGTTGATGACCAATTTATGCAGAAATCCAGTTAATTCCAAAGAGTTCACATACTTTTTCTTGCCACTGTACATGTAAACAGGAGTAACAAATAGATACATGTTGTAGTAATGGTAATCAATAATCATTGAACAGCAGTGTAATGGAGTACTAAATCGAATCAATAATCATTGAACAGCAGTGTAATGGAGTACTAAATCTAATCAATAATCATTGAACAGCAGTGTAATGGAGTACTAAATCTAATCAATAATCATTGTAGTAACAGGAGTACTAAATCTAATCAATAATCATTGAACAGCAGTGTAATGGAGTACTAAATCTAATCAATAATCATTGAACAGCAGTGTAATGGAGTACTAAATCTAATCAATAATCATTGAACAGCAGTGTAATGGAGTACTAAATCTAATCAATAATCATTGAACAGCAGTGTAATGGAGTACTAAATCTAATCAATAATCATTGAACAGCAGTGTAATGGAGTACTAAATCTAATCAATAATCATTGAACAGCAGTGTAATGGAGTACTAAATCTAATCAATAATCATTGAACAGCAGTGTAATGGAGTACTAAATCTAATCAATAATCATTGAACAGCAGTGTAATGGAGTACTAAATCTAATCAATAATCATTGTAGTAACAGGAGTACTAAATCGAATCAATAATCATTGAACAGCAGTGTAATGGAGTACTAAATCTAATCAATAATCATTGTAGTAACAGGAGTACTAAATCTAATCAATAATCATTGAACAGCAGTGTAATGGAGTACTAAATCGAATCAATAATCATTGTAGTAACAGGAGTACTAAATCGAATCAATAATCATTGAACAGCAGTGTAATGGAGTACTAAATCTAATCAATAATCATTGTAGTAACAGGAGTACTAAATCGAATCAATAATCATTGAACAGCAGTGTAATGGAGTACTAAATCTAATCAATAATCATTGAACAGCAGGAGTACTAAATCGAATCAATAATCATTGAACAGCAGTGTAATGGAGTACTAAATCGAATCAATAATCATTGAACAGCAGTGTAATGGAGTACTAAATCTAATCAATAATCATTGAACAGCAGTGTAATGGAGTACTAAATCGAATCAATAATCATTGAACAGCAGTGTAATGGAGTACTAAATCTAATCAATAATCATTGAACAGCAGTGTAATGGAGTACTAAATCTAATCAATAATCATTGAACAGCAGTGTAATGGAGTACTAAATCTAATCAATAATCATTGAACAGCAGTGTAATGGAGTACTAAATCTAATCAATAATCATTGTAGTAACAGGAGTACTAAATCTAATCAATAATCATTGAACAGCAGTGTAATGGAGTACTAAATCTAATCAATAATCATTGAACAGCAGTGTAATGGAGTACTAAATCTAATCAATAATCATTGAACAGCAGTGTAATGGAGTACTAAATCTAATCAATAATCATTGAACAGCAGTGTAATGGAGTACTAAATCTAATCAATAATCATTGAACAGCAGTGTAATGGAGTACTAAATCGAATCAATAATCATTGAACAGCAGTGTAATGGAGTACTAAATCGAATCAATAATCATTGTAGTAGCAGCGTTGGTTGTGTCTGAGTGGATGGAGACGTGTGGATGGGCATAGAGTGGATAGTCTGTGAGACAAGGAGAGCATCTAATAGTCTTATGGCCAGAAGACAAAAGCTGTTTAGTAGTCTGTTCGTCTGAACCATGATGCACCGGTACCGCCTGCCAGACGGGAGCATGGAGAACAGTCCATGACTTTGGTGGCTGGAGTCTTTCGCAAATCTTTTCGTGCCTTTCTCAGACACCGCCTGGCATGTACGTCCTGGATGGCTGCTGTCTTCACCACCCTCTGTAGGGTCTTGGGCGGTGCAGTTGCCATACCAGACGGTGATACAACCAGTCAGGATGCTCTCAATGGTGCAAGTGTAAAAGTTAATGAGGATCTGAGGGGCCATTCCAAATCATTTCAGCTTCCTGAGGAAGAAGAGGCCTTGCCATGCCTTCTTTACGACTGTTCTGGTATGAGAGGACCATGTTAAGTCCTCGGTGATGTGGACACAGAGGAACTTGAAGCTCTTGGCCCTCTCCCCTGCGGCCACGTCAATGTGGATGGGGATGTGCACCCCCCCCCCCCCCATTTCCTGTAATCCACAATCAGCTCCTTGGTCTTGCAGACGTTGAGTGAGAGGAGTTTATCCTGGCACCACACTGCCAGGTCTCTGACCTCTTCCCAGTAGGCTGTCTCATCACCGTTGTGTAATCAGCAAACTTGATGATGGAGTTGGAGTCATGTGTGGCCACACAGCCGTGGGTAAACAGGGAGTACAAGAGGTCCTGTGTTGAGGGTCAGGCAACACTCACCACCTGGGGTCATCCTGTCAGGAAGTTCAGGATCCAGTTGCAGAGGAAGGTGTTCAGTCGCAGGGTCTCGAGCTTAGTGACGAGCTTTGAGGGCACTATGGTGTTGAACGCTGAGCTGTAGTCGATGAAGCGCATTCTCACATAGGTGTGCCTTTTTTTTCCAGGTGGGAAAGGGGCAGTGTGGAGTGGAATTGAGATTGCATGGTCTGTAGATCTGTTGGAGCGGGTCTAGGGTTTCTGGCATGGCGGAGATGATGTGTGCCATAACCAGTCTTTCAATTGACTTCATGATTACAGATGTTAGTGCTACAGGGAGGTAGTCATTGTGGCAGGTAGCCTTAGAGTTCTTGGGAAACAGGAATGATTACAGACTGGGACAAGGAGAGGTTGTAAAGATGACTGCCAAGCTGGTCTGTGCATGCTCTGAGAACGAGCCCTGGAATAACATCTGGCGAGTGTTGACCACATTCAAAACCTTACTCACGTCGGCTTCGTAGAGCGAGATCACCTAGTCCTCTGGGACGGCGGGGGGCCTCATGCATGGCCCAGTGTTGTTTTTGTCAGGGTATGCATACAATGCATTGCATCGTTGGATATATCACGGCTAGGTCTACCTATGTAATCCGTAATGGACTGTAGCCCGTGTCACATATGTCGAGCGTCGGCGCCATAGGATTCCACCTTGTTGCCATATATTGTCCTTTTGCCTGTTTGATGGCTCTGCGGACGTAGTAGTGGGACTTCTTGTACGTGTCCTCAGCCGTAGCCTCGAGGGTAGCTGCGATAGCCCTGTGTGCAGTAGCTCTGTCCTTTAGCTTAGCACGTAGCTCAGTGTTAATCCAGGGCTTTTGATTGGGGAAGAGCAGAACCTTCACTGTGGGGACAACGTTGGGCGATGCATTTCTTGATGAAGCCCGAGATGAAGGAGGTTAGCTCGTCAACGCTATCGGCGGAGTCCCGAAAACATATTCCAGACAGCGCTAGCAAAGCAGTCCTGCAACATAGCCCCCGATTCGGAGGACCATTTCTCTACAGAGCACATCGCGGGGTACTACCCGTTTGAGCTTCTGTTTTGTAAACAGGAAGCAGGAGTATAGAGGCATGATCTTATTTGCCAAAAGGGGGACGAGGGAGGGTCTTAAATGCTTGCTTGTGTGTAGAGTAACAGTGGTCTAGGACTATAACTTTATCACCCCTAGAGGTGTAGGAGAAGTGATGATAAAAGTTAGGCGTCACGGAATAAATAAAATAAAAAAATCGCCGGCAACAAGAAAAGCAGCCTCCGGGTACATGACTTCCTGCTTGTTTACAGCCTCGTACAGTTTGTTCATTGCAAGCTTGTTGCTGTTGTTGTCCTGAGGTGGAATGTATACAGTAGTCACGAGAACAGCTGAAAACTCTCCTGGGAGGCAGAAGGGTCGGCAATGGACCATCAGCTATTTCAAGACGGGCGAACAATGGGTAAAAGCTTCTACTGCACTGGAGTCTGCACACCATCTGTTACCGATAATCCATTCAGGACATGGGGAGACGAGACGAGAGGAGACATTCTGTCACAGTATTCAGCCTGCTAGTCAGAACATTCAGTACATGGGGAGACGAGACGAGAGGAGACATTCTGTCACAGTATTCAACCTGCTAGTCAGAACATTCAGGACATGGGAGACGAGACGAGAGGAGACATTCTGTCACAGTATTCAGCCTGCTAGTCAGAACATTCAGGACATGGGAGACGAGACGAGAGGAGACATTCTGTCACAGTATTCAGCCTGCTAGTCAGAACATTCAGTACATGGGGAGAGGAGACGAGAGGAGACATTCTGTCACAGTATTCAACCTGCTAGTCAGAACATTCAGTTTATAAAATGACAGATTAGAAGATCTGAGAACTTATCTCCTTTTATTACCAGTCACAAAGTATATAATGTAAAAGTCCTGGCAAGACGACAACAAGAAGATGGAAAGACACAAACAATGGTGTTGCCCATAACTGACATAGTTCCCAGCAGTGACAAGAGGGTGGGACAATGTGAACAGACTAAAACCCCCAGTCTTGCCGTGTGATTATGACTCTGTCATCTAGTAGTGATATCTTCATATCTTTTCCACCATTTCACTTCCACCACTTGATTGTCTTTAATTGAATGTTTTCTTGTTAGAACAGGTTGGCTAATTGGCTTCTCTCACTAATTGCCTGAATCGGACACAGGTGTGTAAATGTTTGCTGGAGAAATGCCATTAGGGAGTTGGAGCACCTCTACACCCTCAGTAGACTGAAGAGATTTAACCTGCGCACACACAGCTCTGTTAAAACCTCTCTCTCTCACAGACAGCTCTGTTAAAACCTCTCTCTCACACACAGCTCTGTTAACTCTCTCTCTCTCTCTCTCACAGACAGCTCTGTTAACTCTCTCTCTCACACACAGCTCTGTTAAAACCTCTCTCTCACACAGCTCTGTTAAAACCTCTCTCTCACAGACAGCTCTGTTAAAACCTCTCTCACAGACAGCTCTGTTAAAACCTCTCTCTCACAGACAGCTCTGTTAAAACCTCTCTCTCACAGACAGCTCTGCTAAAACCTCTCTCTCACAGACAGCTCTGCTAACTCTCTCTCTCACAGACAGCTCTGCTAACTCTCTCTCACAGACAGCTCTGTTAACTCTTTCTCTCACAGACAGCTCTGTTAACTCTCTCTCTCACAGACAGCTCTGTTAACTCTCTCTCTCACAGACAGCTCTGTTAACTCTCTCAGACAGCTCTGTTAACTCTCACTCGCTCTCAGACAGCTCTGTTAACTCTCTCTCGCTCTCAGACAGCTCTGTTAACTCTCTCTCTCGCTCTCACAGACAGCTCTGTTAACTCTCTCTCGCTCTCACAGACAGCTCTGTTAACTCTCTCTCGCTCTCACAGACAGCTCTGTTAACTCTCTCTCTCACAGACAGCTCTGTTAACTCTCTCTCTCTCTCACAGACAGCTGTTAACTCTCTCTCACAGACAGCTGTTAACTCTCTCACACAGACAGCTCTGTTAACTCTCTCTCTCTCACAGACAGCTCTGTTAACTCTCTCTCTCTCAGACAGCTCTGTTAACTCTCTCTCTCTCTCTCTCTCACAGACAGCTCTGTTAACAAGGCTGCTAAACAGGGCTGCTAAACAAGACTGACTGCTAAACAAGACTGCTAAATAGCTAATCAAAGGGTTACCCGGACTACCAGCATTGACCTTTTTTTACACTGACTCTATGCACACACTTACACTGATATTCCAACACACTACATACACCAACACACAAATTACACGCACACACATGCATACTGACGCAACACACACACACTCTCACACTCACCATATTACCTCTACTACCAACACTGCTGCTACTCTGTTTATTATCTATCCTGATAGATTAGTCACTTTACCCCTACCTACATTATATTACCTACCCAACTACCTGGTACCCCTACCTACATTATATTACCTCTACTACCTGGTAACCCTACCTACATTATATTACCTCTACTACCTGGTACCCTACCTACATTATATTACCTACAACTACCTGGTACCCCTACCTACATTATATTACCTACAACTACCTGGTACCCCTACCTACATTATATTACCTCTACTACCTGGTACCCCTACCTACATTATATTACCTCCACTACCTGGTACCCCTACCTACATTATATTACCTCTACTACCTTGTACCCCTACCTACATTATATTACCTACAACTACCTGGTACCCCTACCTACATTATATTACCTACCCAACTACCTCCTACCCCTACCTACATTATATTACCTCGACTACCTGGTACCCCTACCTTCATTATATTACCTCTACTACCTGGTACCCCTACCTACATTATATTACCTACAACTACCTGGTACCCCTACCTACATTATATTACCTACCCAACTACCTCCTACCCCTACCTACATTATATTACCTCCACTACCTGGTACCCCTACCTTCATTATATTACCTCTACTACCTGGTACACCTACCTACATTATATTACCTCCACTACCTGGTACCCCTACCTACATTATATTACCTCTACTACCTGGTACCCCTACCTACATTATATTACCTCTACTACCTGGTACCCCTACCTACATTATATTACCTACAACTACCTGGTACCCCTACCTACATTATATTACCTCTACTACCTGGTACCCCTACCTACATTATATTACCTCTACTACCTGGTACCCCTACCTACATTATATTATCTACAACTACCTGGTACCCCTACCTACATTATATTACCTACCCAACTACCTCCTACCCCTACCTACATTATATTACCTCCACTACCTGGTACCCCTACCTTCATTATATTACCTCTACTACCTGGTACACCTACCTACATTATATTACCTCCACTACCTGGTACCCCTACCTACATTACATTACCTCTACTACCTGGTACCCCTACCTACATTATATTACCTCTACTACCTGGTACCCCTACCTACATTATATTACCTCTACTACCTGGTACCCCTCCCTACATTATATTACCTCTATTACCTGGTACCCCTACCTACATTATATTACCTCTACTACCTGGTAACCCTACCTACATTATATTACCTCTACTACCTGGTACCCTACCTACATTATATTACCTACAACTACCTGGTACCCCTACCTACATTATATTACCTACAACTACCTGGTACCCCTACCTACATTATATTACCTCTACTACCTGGTACCCCTACCTACATTATCTTACCTACAACTACCTGGTACCCCTACCTACATTATATTACCTCTACTACCTGATACCCCTACCTACATTATATTACCTCTACTACCTGGTACCCCTACCTACATTATATTAACTCTACTACCTGGTACCCCTACCTACATTATATTACCTAAACTACCTGGTACCCCACCTACATTATATTACCTCTACTACCTGGTACCCCTACCTACATTATATTACCTACAACTACCTGGTACCCCTACCTACATTATATTACCTACCCAACTACCTGGTACCCCTACCTACATTATATTACCTCTACTACCTGGTACCCCTCCCTACATTATATTACCTCTACTACCTGGTACCCCTACCTACATTATATTACCTCTACTACCTGGTACCCCTACCTACATTATATTACCTCTACTACCTGATGCCCCTACCTACATTATATTACCTCAACTACCTGGTACCCCTACCTACATTATATTACCTCTACTACCTGGTACCCCTACCTACATTATATTACCTACAACTACCTGGTACCCCTACCTACATTATATTACCTCTACTACCTGGTACCCCTACCTACATTATATTACCTACAACTACCTGGTACCCCTACCTACATTATATTACCCCTACTACCTGGTACCCCTACCTACATTATATTACCTACCCAACTACCTGGTACCCCTACCTACATTATATTACCTCTACTACCTGGTACCCCTACCTACATTATATTACCTCTACTACCTGGTACCCCTACCTACATTATATTATATTACCTACTACTACCTGGTACCCCTACCTACATTATATTACCTACTACTACCTGGTACCCCTACCTACATTATATTACCTACAACTACCTGGTACCCCTACCTACATTATATTACCTCTACTACCTGGTACCCCTACCTACATTATATTACCTACAACTACCTGGTACCCCTACCTACATTATATTACCTCCAACTACCTGGTACCCCTACCTACATTATATTACCTCCACTACCTGGTACCCCTACCTACAACTACCTAGTACCCCTACATACATTATATTACCTACAACTACCTGGTACCCCTACCTACATTATATTACCTCTACTACCTGGTACCCCTACCTACATTATATTACCTACCCAACTACCTGGTACCCCTACCTACATTATATTACCTCTACTACCTGGTACCCCTACCTACATTATATTACCTACAACTACCTGGTACCCCTACCTACATTATATTACCTCAACTACCTGGTACCCCTACCTACATTATATTACCTCTACTACCTGGTACCCCTACCTACATTATATTACCTACAACTACCTAGTACCCCTACCTACATTATATTACCTCTACTACCTGGTACCCCTACCTACATTATATTACCTACAACTACCTGGTACCCCTACCTACATTATATTACCTACCCAACTACCTGGTACCCCTACCTACATTATATTACCTACCCAACTACTTGGTACCCCTACCTACATTATATTACCTCTACTACCTGGTACCCCTACCTACATTATATTACCTCTACTACCTGGTACCCCTACCTACATTATATTATATTACCTACCCAACTACCTGGTACCCCTACCTACATTATATTACCTCTACTACCTGGTACCCCTACCTACATTATATTACCTCTACTACCTGGTACCCCTACCTACATTATATTATATTACCTACAACTACCTGGTACCCCTACCTACATTATATTACCTACAACTACCTGGTACCCCTACCTACATTATATTACCTACAGCTACCTGGTACCCCTACCTACATTATATTACCTACAACTACCTGGTACCCCTACCTACATTATATTACCTCCAACTACCTGGTACCCCTACCTACATTATATTACCTCTACTACCTGGTACCCCTACCTACATTATATTACCTCTACTACCTGATACCCCTACCTACATTATATTACCTCTACTACCTGGTACCCCTACCTACATTATATTACCTACAACTACCTGGTACCCCTACCTACATTATATTACCTCTACTACCTGGTACCCCTACCTACATTATATTACCTCTACTACCTGATACCCCTACCTACATTATATTACCTACAACTACCTGGTACCCCTACCTACATTATATTACCTACAACTACCTGGTACCCCTACCTACATTATATTACCTCTACTACCTGGTACCCCTACCTACATTATATTACCTCTACTACCTGGTACCCCTACCTACATTATATTACCTCTACTACCTGGTACCCCTACCTACATTATATTACCTCAACTACCTGGTACCCCTACCTACATTATATTACCTCTACTACCTGGTACCCCTACCTACATTATATTACCTACAACTACCTGGTACCCCTACCTACATTATATTACCTACAACTACCTGGTACCCCTACCTACATTATATTACCTCTACTACCTGGTACCCCTACCTACATTATATTACCTACAGCTACCTGGTACCCCTACCTACATTATATTACCTACAACTACCTGGTACCCCTACCTACATTATATTACCTCTACTACCTGGTACCCCTACCTACATTATATTACCTCTACTACCTGGTACCCCTACCTACATTATATTACCTCTACTACCTGGTACCCCTACCTGCATTATATTACCTACAACTACCTGGTACCCCTACCTACATTATATTACCTCTACTACCTGGTACCCCTACCTACATTATATTACCTACAACTACCTGGTACCCCTACCTACATTATATTACCTCTACTACCTGGTACCCCTACCTACATTATATTACCTCTACTACCTGGTACCCCTACCTACATTATATTACCTCTACTACCTGGTACCCCTACCTACATTATATTACCTACAACTACCTGGTACCCCTACCTACATTATATTACCTCTACTACCTGGTACCCCTACCTACATTATATTACCTACAACTACCTGGTACCCCTACCTACATTATATTACCCCTACTACCTGGTACCCCTACCTACATTATATTACCTACCCAACTACCTGGTACCCCTACCTACATTATATTACCTCTACTACCTGGTACCCCTACCTACATTATATTACCTCTACTACCTGGTACCCCTACCTACATTATATTACCTACAACTACCTGGTACCCCTACCTACATTATATTACCTCAACTACCTGGTACCCCTACCTACATTATATTACCTACAGCTACCTGGTACCCCTACCTACATTATATTACCTACAACTACCTGGTACCCCTACCTACATTATATTACCTCCAACTACCTGGTACCCCTACCTACATTATATTACCTCCACTACCTGGTACCCCTACCTACAACTACCTAGTACCCCTACATACATTATATTACCTACAACTACCTGGTACCCCTACCTACATTATATTACCTCTACTACCTGGTACCCCTACCTACATTATATTACCTACCCAACTACCTGGTACCCCTACCTACATTATATTACCTCTACTACCTGATACCCCTACCTACATTATATTACCTACAACTACCTGGTACCCCTACCTACATTATATTACCTCAACTACCTGGTACCCCTACCTACATTATATTACCTCTACTACCTGGTACCCCTACCTACATTATATTACCTACAACTACCTGGTACCCCTACCTACATTATATTACCTCTACTACCTGGTACCCCTACCTACATTATATTACCTACAACTACCTGGTACCCCTACCTACATTATATTACCTACCCAACTACCTGGTACCCCTACCTACATTATATTACCTACCCAACTACCTGGTACCCCTACCTACATTGTATTACCTCTACTACCTGGTACCCCTACCTACATTATATTACCTCTACTACCTGGTACCCCTACCTACATTATATTATATTACCTACCCAACTACCTGGTACCCCTACCTACATTATATTACCTCTACTACCTGGTACCCCTACCTACATTATATTACCTCTACTACCTGGTACCCCTACCTACATTATATTATATTACCTACAACTACCTGGTACCCCTACCTACATTATATTACCTAAAACTACCTGGTACCCCTACCTACATTATATTACCTACAGCTACCTGGTACCCCTACCTACATTATATTACCTACAACTACCTGGTACCCCTACCTACATTATATTACCTCCAACTACCTGGTACCCCTACCTACATTATATTACCTCTACTACCTGGTACCCCTACCTACATTATATTACCTCTACTACCTGGTACCCCTACCTACATTATATTACCTACCCAACTACCTGGTACCCCTACCTACATATTACCTACAACTACCTGGTACCCCTACCTACATTATATTACCTCCACTACCTGATACCCCTACCTACATTATATTACCTACAACTACCTGGTACCCCTACCTACATTATATTACCTCTACTACCTGATACCCCTACCTACATTATATTACCTACAACTACCTGGTACCCCTACCTACATTATATTACCTCAACTACCTGGTACCCCACCTACATTATATTACCTCTACTACCTGGTACCCCTACCTACATTATATTACCTACAACTACCTAGTACCCCTACCTACATTATATGACCTCTACTACCTGGTACCCCTACCTACATTATATTACCTACAACTACCTGGTACCCCTACCTACATTATATTACCCCTACTACCTGGTACCCCTACCTACATTATATTACCTACCCAACTACCTGGTACCCCTACCTACATTATATTACCTCTACTACCTGGTACCCCTACCTACATTATATTACCTCTACTACCTGGTACCCCTACCTACATTATATTATATTACCTACAACTACCTGGTACCCCTACCTACATTATATTACCTAAAACTACCTGGTACCCCTACCTACATTATATTACCTACAGCTACCTGGTACCCCTACCTACATTATATTACCTACAACTACCTGGTACCCCTACCTACATTATATTACCTCCAACTACCTGGTACCCCTACCTACATTATATTACCTCCACTACCTGGTACCCCTACCTACATTATATTACCTACAACTACCTAGTACCCCTACCTACATTATATTACCTACAACTACCTGGTACCCCTACCTACATTATATTACCTCTACTACCTGGTACCCATACCTACATTATATTACCTACCCAACTACCTGGTACCCCTACCTACATTATATTACCTCTACTACCTGATACCCCTACCTACATTATATTACCTACAACTACCTGGTACCCCTACCTACATTATATTACCTCAACTACCTGGTACCCCTACCTACATTATATTACCTCAACTACCTGGTACCCCACCTACATTATATTACCTCTACTACCTGGTACCCCTACCTACATTATATTACCTACAACTACCTAGTACCTCTACCTACATTATATTACCTCTACTACCTGGTACCCCTACCTACATTATATTACCTACAACTACCTGGTACCCCTACCTACATTATATTACCCCTACCACCTGGTACCCCTACCTACATTATATTACCTACCCAACTACCTGGTACCCCTACCTACATTATATTACCTCTACTACCTGGTACCCCTACCTACATTATATTACCTCTACTACCTGGTACCCCTACCTAAATTATATTATATTACCTACAACTACCTGGTACCCCTACCTACATTATATTACCTAAAACTACCTGGTACCCCTACCTACATTATATTACCTACAGCTACCTGGTACCCCTACCTACATTATATTACCTACAACTACCTGGTACCCCTACCTACATTATATTACCTCCAACTACCTGGTACCCCTACCTACATTATATTACCTCCACTACCTGGTACCCCTACCTACATTATATTACCTACAACTACCTAGTACCCCTACCTACATTATATTACCTCTACTACCTGGTACCCCTACCTACATTATATTACCTCTACTACCTGGTACCCCTACCTACATTATATTACCTCTACTACCTGGTACCCCTACTTACATTATATTACCTACAACTACTTGGTACCCCTACCTACATTATATTACCTCTACTATCTGGTACCCCTACCTACAATATATTACCTCAACTACCTGGTACCCCTACCTACATTATATTACCTCTACTACCTGGTACCCCACCTACATTATATTACCTACAACTACCTAGTACCCCTACCTACATTATATTACCTACAACTACCTGGTACCCCTACCTACATTATATTACCTCTACTACCTGGTACCCCTACCTACATTATATTACCTACCCAACTACCTGGTACCCCTACCTACATAATATTACCTCTACTACCTGGTACCCCTACCTACATTATATTACATACAACTACCTGGTACCCCTACCTACATTATATTACCTACAGCTACCTGGTACCCCTACCTACATTATATTACCTCAACTACCTGGTACCCCTACCTACATTATATTATCTCTACTACCTGGTACCCCTACCTACATTATATTACCTACAACTACCTGGTACCCCTACCTACATTATATTACCTCAACTACCTGGTACCCCTACCTACATTATATTACCTCTACTACCTGGTACCCCTACCTACATTATATTACCTCTACTACCTGGTACCCCTACCTACATTATATTACCTCTACAACTGGTACCCCTACCTACATTATATTACCTCTACTACCTGGTACCCCTACCTACATTATATTACCTCTACTACCTGGTACCCCTACCTACATTATATTACCTCTACTACCTGGTACCCCTACCTACATTATATTACCTCTATTACCTGGTACCCCTACCTACATTATATTACCTACCCAACTACCTGGTACCCCTACCTACATTATATTACCTACCCAGCTACCTGGTACCCCTACCTACATTATATTACCTACAACTACCTGGTACCCCTACCTACATTATATTACCTCAACTACCTGGTACCCCTACCTCTACATCCTGGTACCCCTACCTACATTATATTACCTCTACTACCTGGTACCCCTACCTACATTATATTACCTACAACTACCTGGTACCCCTACCTACATTATATTACCTCTACTACCTGGTACCCCTACCTACATTATATTACCTCTACTACCTGGTACCCCAACCTACATTATATTACCTCTACTACCTGATACCCCTACCTACATTATATTACCTACAACTACCTGGTACCCCTACCTACATTATATTACCTCTACTACCTGGTACCCCTACCTACATTATATTACCTCAACTACCTGGTACCCCACCTACATTATATTACCTCTACTACCTGGTACCCCTACCTACATTATATTACCTACAACTACCTGGTACCCCACCTACATTATATTACCTACAACTACCTGGTACCCCTACCTACATTATATTACCTACCCAACTACCTGGTACCCCTACCTACATTATATTACCTCCACTACCTGGTACCCCTACCTACATTATATTACCTACAACTACCTGGTACCCCTACCTACATTATATTACCTCTACTACCTGGTACCCCTACCTACATTATATTACCTACAACTACCTGGTACCCCTACCTACATTATATTACCTACAACTACCTGGTACCCCTACCTACATTATATTACCCCTACTACCTGGTACCACTACCTACATTATATTACCTCTACTACCTGGTACCCCTACCTACATTATATTACCTACCCAACTACCTGGTACCCCTACCTACATTATATTACCTCTACTACCTGGTACCCCTACCTACATTATATTACCTCAACTACCTGGTACCCCTACCTACATTATATTACCTCCACTACCTGGTACCCCTACCTACATTATATTACCTACAACTACCTGGTACCCCTACCTACATTATATTACCTACAACTACCTGGTACCCCTACCTACATTATATTACCTACAACTACCTGGTACCCCTACCTACATTATATTACCTCTACTACCTGGTACCCCTACCTACATTATATTACCTCTACTACCTGGTACCCCTACCTACATTATATTACCTACAACTACCTGGTACCCCTACCTACATTATATTACCTACAACTACCTGGTACCCCTACCTACATTATATTACCTACAACTACCTGGTACCCCTACCTACATTATATTACCTCTACTACCTGGTACCCCTACCTACATTATATTACCTACAACTACCTGGTACCCCTACCTACATTATATTACCTCAACTACCTGGTACCCCTACCTACATTATATTACCTACAGCTACCTGGTACCCCTACCTACATTATATTACCTCAACTACCTGGTACCCCTACCTACATTATATTACCTCTACTACCTGGTACCCCTACCTACATTATATTACCTACAACTACCTGGTACCCCTACCTACATTATATTACCTCAACTACCTGGTACCCCTACCTACATTATATTACCTCTACTACCTGGTACCCCTACCTACATTATATTACCTACAACTACCTGGTACCGCTACCTACATTATATTACCTACCCAACTACCTGGTACCCCTACCTACATTATATTACCTCTACTACCTGGTACCCCTACCTACATTATATTACCTCTACTACCTGGTACCCCTACCTACATTATATTACCTCTACTACCTGGTACCCCTACCTACATTATATTACCTACAACTACCTGGTACCCCTACCTACATTATATTACCTCTACTACCTGGTACCCCTACCTACATTATATTACCTCTACTACCTGGTACCCCTACCTACATTATATTACCTACAACTACCTGGTACCCCTACCTACATTATATTACCTCAACTACCTGGTACCCCTACCTACATTATATTACCTACAGCTACCTGGTACCCCTACCTACATTATATTACCTCAACTACCTGGTACCCCTACCTACATTATATTACCTCTACTACCTGGTACCCCTACCTACATTATATTACCTACAACTACCTGGTACCCCTACCTACATTATATTACCTCAACTACCTGGTACCCCTACCTACATTATATTACCTCTACTACCTGGTACCCCTACCTACATTATATTACCTACAACTACCTGGTACCCCTACCTACATTATATTACCTACAACTACCTGGTACCCCTACCTACATTATATTACCTACAACTACCTGGTACCCCTACCTACATTATATTACCTCTACTACCTGGTACCCCTACCTACATTATATTACCTCTACTACCTGGTACCCCTACCTACATTATATTACCTCTACTACCTGGTACCCCTACCTACATTATATTACCTCTACTACCTGGTACCCCTACCTACATTATATTACCTCCACTACCTGGTACCCCTACCTACATTATATTACCTACAACTACCTGGTACCCCTACCTACATTATATTACCTCTACTACCTGGTACCCCTACCTACATTATATTACCTCTACTACCTGGTACCCCTACCTACATTATATTACCTACAACTACCTGGTACCCCTACCTACATTATATTACCTACAACTACCTGGTACCCCTACCTACATTATATTACCTCTACTACCTGGTACCCCTACCTACATTATATTACCTCTACTACCTGGTACCCCTACCTACATTATATTACCTACCCAACTACCTGGTACCCCTACCTACATTATATTACCTCTACTACCTGGTACCCCTACCTACATTATATTACCTACAGCTACCTGGTACCCCTACCTACATTATATTACCTACAACTACCTGGTACCCCTACCTACATTATATTACCTCCACTACCTGGTACCCCTACCTACATTATATTACCTACAACTACCTGGTACCCCTACCTACATTATATTACCTACAACTACCTGGTACCCCTACCTACATTATATTACCTACAACTACCTGGTACCCCTACCTACATTATATTACCTCTACTACCTGGTACCCCTACCTACATTATATTACCTCTACTACCTGGTACCCCTACCTACATTATATTACCTCAACTACCTGGTACCCCTACCTACATTATATTACCTACAACTACCTGGTACCCCTACCTACATTATATTACCTCTACTACCTGGTACCCCTACCTACATTATATTACCTCTACTACCTGGTACCCCTACCTACATTATATTACCTCAACTACCTGGTACCCCTACCTACATTATATTACCTACAGCTACCTGGTACCCCTACCTACATTATATTACCTCAACTACCTGGTACCCCTACCTACATTATATTACCTCTACTACCTGGTACCCCTACCTACATTATATTACCTCAACTACCTGGTACCCCTACCTACATTATATTACCTCAACTACCTGGTACCCCTACCTACATTATATTACCTCTACTACCTGGTACCCCTACCTACATTATATTACCTACAACTACCTGGTACCCCTACCTACATTATATTACCTACCCAACTACCTGGTACCCCTACCTACATTATATTACCTACAACTACCTGGTACCCCTACCTACATTATATTACCTCTACTACCTGGTACCCCTACCTACATTATATTACCTCAACTACCTGGTACCCCTACCTACATTATATTACCTCTACTACCTGGTACCCCTACCTACATTATATTACCTACAACTACCTGGTACCCCTACCTACATTATATTACCTCTACTACCTGGTACCCCTACCTACATTATATTACCTCTACTACCTGGTACCCCTACCTACATTATATTACCTACAACTACCTGGTACCCCTACCTACATTATATTACCTCAACTACCTGGTACCCCTACCTACATTATATTACCTACAACTACCTGGTACCCCTACCTACATTATATTACCTACAACTACCTGGTACCCCTACCTACATTATATTACCTCTACTACCTGGTACCCCTACCTACATTATATTACCTCTACTACCTGGTACCCCTACCTACATTATATTACCTACAACTACCTGGTACCCCTACCTACATTATATTACCTCTACTACCTGGTACCCCTACCTACATTATATTACCTACAACTACCTGGTACCCCTACCTACATTATATTACCTCTACTACCTGGTACCCCTACCTACATTATATTACCTCTACTACCTGGTACCCCTACCTACATTATATTACCTCTACTACCTGGTACCCCTACCTACATTATATTACCTCTACTACCTGGTACCCCTACCTACATTATATTACCTCTACTACCTGGTACCCCTACCTACATTATATTACCTACAGCTACCTGGTACCCCTACCTACATTATATTACCTACAACTACCTGGTACCCCTACCTACATTATATTACCTCTACTACCTGGTACCCCTACCTACATTATATTACCTCTACTACCTGGTACCCCTACCTACATTATATTACCTACCCAACTACCTGGTACCCCTACCTACATTATATTACCTCTACTACCTGGTACCCCTACCTACATTATATTACCTCAACTACCTGGTACCCCTACCTACATTATATTACCTACACTACCTGGTACCCCTACCTACATTATATTACCTCAACTACCTGGTACCCCTACCTACATTATATTACCTCTACTACCTGGTACCCCTACCTACATTATATTACCTACAACTACCTGGTACCCCTACCTACATTATATTACCTACAACTACCTGGTACCCCTACCTACATTATATTACCTACTACTACCTGGTACCCCTACCTACATTATATTACCTACAACTACCTGGTACCCCTACCTACATTATATTACCTCAACTACCTGGTACCCCTACCTACATTATATTACCTACAACTACCTGGTACCCCTACCTACATTATATTACCTCTACTACCTGGTACCCCTACCTACATTATATTACCTCTACTACCTGGTACCCCTACCTACATTATATTACCTCTACTACCTGGTACCCCTACCTACATTATATTACCTACAACTACCTGGTACCCCTACCTACATTATATTACCTACAACTACCTGGTACCCCTACCTACATTATATTACCTCTACTACCTGGTACCCCTACCTACATTATATTACCTACAACTACCTGGTACCCCTACCTACATTATATTACCTCTACTACCTGGTACCCCTACCTACATTATATTACCTCTACTACCTGGTACCCCTACCTACATTATATTACCTCTACTACCTGGTACCCCTACCTACATTATATTACCTCTACTACCTGGTACCCCTACCTACATTATATTACCTCTACTACCTGGTACCCCTACCTACATTATATTACCTACTACTACCTGGTACCCCTACCTACATTATATTACCTACTACTACCTGGTACCCCTACCTACATTATATTACCTACTACTACCTGGTACCCCTACCTACATTATATTACCTACCCAACTACCTGGTACCCCTACCTACATTATATTACCTCTACTACCTGGTACCCCTACCTACATTATATTACCTACTACTACCTGGTACCCCTACCTACATTATATTACCTCAACTACCTGGTACCCCTACCTACATTATATTACCTACAGCTACCTGGTACCCCTACCTACATTATATTACCTACAACTACCTGGTACCCCTACCTACATTATATTACCTACTACTACCTGGTACCCCTACCTACATTATATTACCTACAGCTACCTGGTACCCCTACCTACATTATATTACCTACAACTACCTGGTACCCCTACCTACATTATATTACCTCCACTACCTGGTACCGCTACCTACATTATATTACCTACAACTACCTGGTACCCCTACCTACATTATATTACCTCAACTACCTGGTACCCCTACCTACATTATATTACCTCTACTACCTGGTACCCCTACCTACATTATATTACCTACAACTACCTGGTACCCCTACCTACATTATATTACCTCTACTACCTGGTACCCCTACCTACATTATATTACCTCTACTACCTGGTACCCCTACCTACATTATATTACCTCTAGCTACCTGGTACCCCTACCTACATTATATTACCTACAACTACCTGGTACCCCTACCTACATTATATTACCTACAACTACCTGGTACCCCTACCTACATTATATTACCTCTACTACCTGGTACCCCTACCTACATTATATTACCTCAACTACCTGGTACCCCTACCTACATTATATTACCTCTACTACCTGGTACCCCTACCTACATTATATTACCTCTACTACCTGGTACCCCTACCTACATTATATTACCTCTACTACCTGGTACCCCTACCTACATGTACACTGCATTCGGAAAGTATTCAGACCCCTTGACTCTACATTTGGTTACGTTACGTTACAGCCTTAATCTAAATTAGATTCATTTAAATTCTCATCAACCTACACACAATACCCCATAACGACAAAGCAAAAACAGGTTTTTAGACATTTCTACAAATCGATTCAAAAATAAAACTGAAATAATATCACATTTACATAAGTATTCAGATCCTTTACTCAGTACTTTGTTGAAGCACCTTTGGCAGCGATTACAGCCGCCTTCAACCGGAAGGCTCTCCAGAGGGGTAGCGAGGTCTGCACAACGCATCACCGGGGGCAAACTACCTGCCCTCCAGGACGCCTACACCACCCGATGTCACAGGAAGGCGAAAAAGATCATCAAGGACATCAACCACCAGAGCCACTGCCTGTTCACCCCGCTATCATCCAGAAGGCGAGGTCAGTACAGGTGCATCAAAGCTGGGACCGAGAGACTGAAAAACAGCTTCTATCTCAAGGCCATCAGACTGTTAAATATCCATCACTAACACAGAGAGGCTGCTGCCTTTAGACTAGAAATCACTGGCCACTTTAATAAATGGATCACTAGTCACTTTAATAATGTTTACATATCTTACATTACTCATATCACATGTATATACTGTATTTTATACCATCTATTGCATCTTGCCTATGCCGCTCGGCCATCGCTCATCCATATACTTACATGTACATATTCTCATTCACCCCTTTAGATTTGCGTGTATTAGATAGTTGTTGTGAAATTGTTAGATTAGTTGTTAGATATTAGTGCACTGTCGGAACTAGAAGCACAAGCATTTCACTACACTCTCATTAACACCTGCTAACCATGTGTATGTGACCAATAAAATTTGATTTGAGTCTTTTTGGGTATGACGCTACAAGCTTGGCACACCTGTATTTGGGGAGTGTCTCCCATTCTTCTGGAAGGTTCTCCCATCTCCACAGAGGAACTCTGGAGCTCTGTCAGAGTGACCATCGGGTTCTTGGTCACCTCCCTGACCAAGGCCCTTCTCCCCCTGATTGCTCAGTTTAGCTGGGCGGCCAGCTCTAGGAAGAGTCTTGGTGGTTCCAAACTTCTTCCATTTTAGAATGATGGAGGCCACTGTGTTCTTGGGGACCTTCAATGTTGCAGAAATGTTTTGGTACCCTTCCCCCAGATCTGTGCCTCGACACAATCCTGTCTCGGAGCTCTCCGGACAATTCCTTTCACCTCATGGATTGGTTTTTGCTCTGTGACATGCACTGTCAACTGTGGGACCTTATATAGACAGGTGTGTGCCTTTCCAAATCATGTCCAATCAATTGAATTTACCACAGGTGGACTCCAATCAAGTTGTAGAAACATCTCATGGATGATCAATGGAAACAGGATGCACCTGAGCTCAATTTAGAGTCTCATAGCAAAGGGTCTGAATACTTATGTAAATAAGGTATTTCTGTTTTTATTTTTTTAATAAATTAGCAAAAATGTCTAAAAACCTGTTTTCACATTATGGGGTATAGTGATGTATTTTATCCATTTTAGTCTGTAACGTAACAAAATGTGGAAAAAGTCAAGGGGTCTGAATACTTTCCGAATGCACTGTACATATTACCTCATAGTACTAATCAATTACCTAGTACCCCGCCACATCGACTGAGAATACCAAACATTAGGAATACCTTCTTAATATCGAGTTGCAGCTCCCTGCTTTTGCTTTCAGAACAGCCTTAATTCGTCGGGGCTCTACAAGGTGTCGAAAGCGTTAGAGTGGGATGCTGTTCCCCATGTTGACTCCAATGCTTCCCACAGTTGTGTCAAGTTGGCTGGATGTCCTTTGGGTGGTGGACCATTCTTGATACACACAGGAAACTGTTGAGCGTGAAAAGCCCAGCAGCGTTGCAGTTCTTGACACAAACCAATGCCCCTGGCACCTACTACCATACCCCCGTTCAAAGGCACTTAAATATTTTGTCTTGCAAATTCACCCTCTGAACGACACACGCACACAATCCATGTCTCAATTGTCTCAAGGCTTAAAGATCCTTCTTTAACCCGTCTCCTCCCCCTTCATCTACACTGATTGAATTGAATTTAACAAGTGACATCAATAAGGGATCATAGCTTTCACCTGGATTCACCTGGTCAGTCTATGTCATGGAAAGAGAAGGTGTTCTTAATGTTTTGTACACTCAGTGTATACAGCCATGTTATTTATTATCATTAATGTTATTCATTATAGGGGCGGCAGGTAGCCTAGTGGTTAGAGTGGAGGGTCGGCAGGTAGCCTAGTGGTTAGAGTGGAGGGGCGGCAGGTAGCCTAGTGGTTAGAGTGGAGGGGCGGCAGGTAGCCTAGTGGTTAGAGTGGAGGGGCGGCAGGTAGCCTAGTGGTTAGAGTGGAGGGGAGGCAGGTAGCCTAGTGGTTAGAGTGGAGGGGCGGCAGGTAGCCTAGTGGTTAGAGTGGAGGGGAGGCAGGTAGCCTAGTGGTTAGAGTGGAGGGGAGGCAGGTAGCCTAGTGGTTAGAGAGGAGGGGAGGCAGGTAGCCTAGTGGTTAGAGTGGAGGGGAGGCAGGTAGCCTAGTGGTTAGAGTGGAGGGGCGGCAGGTAGCCTAGTGGTTAGAGTGGAGGGGGGCGGCAGGTAGCCTAGTGGTTAGAGTGGAGGGGCGGCAGGTAGCCTAGTGGTTAGAGTGGAGGGGCGGCAGGTAGCCTAGTGGTTAGAGTGGAGGGGAGGCAGGTAGCCTAGTGGTTAGAGTGGAGGGGCGGCAGGTAGCCTAGTGGTTAGAGTGGAGGGGGCGGCAGGTAGCCTAGTGGTTAGAGTGGAGGGGCGGCAGGTAGCCTAGTGGTTAGAGTGGAGGGGAGGCAGGTAGCCTAGTGGTTAGAGTGGAGGGGAGGCAGGTAGCCTAGTGGTTAGAGTGGAGGGGCGGCAGGTAGCCTAGTGGTTAGAGTGGAGGGGCGGCAGGTAGCCTAGTGGTTAGAGTGGAGGGGCGGCAGGTAGCCTAGTGGTTAGAGTGGAGGGGCGGCAGGTAGCCTAGTGGTTAGAGTGGAGGCAGGTAGCCTAGTGGTTAGAGTGGAGGGGAGGCAGGTAGCCTAGTGGTTAGAGTGGAGGCAGGTAGCCTAGTGGTTAGAGTGGAGGGGCGGCAGGTAGCCTAGTGGTTAGAGTGGAGGGGCGGCAGGTAGCCTAGTGGTTAGAGTGGAGGGGCGGCAGGTAGCCTAGTGGTTAGAGTGGAGGGGCGGCAGGTAGCCTAGTGGTTAGAGTGGAGGGGCGGCAGGTAGCCTAGTGGTTAGAGTGGAGGGGCGGCAGGTAGCCTAGTGGTTAGAGTGGAGGGGCGGCAGGTAGCCTAGTGGTTAGAGTGGAGGGGCGGCAGGTAGCCTAGTGGTTAGAGTGGAGGGGGCGGCAGGTAGCCTAGTGGTTAGAGTGGAGGGGCGGCAGGTAGCCTAGTGGTTAGAGTGGAGGGGCGGCAGGTAGCCTAGTGGTTAGAGTGGAGGGGCGGCAGGTAGCCTAGTGGTTAGAGTGGAGGGGCGGCAGGTAGCCTAGTGGTTAGAGTGGAGGGGCGGCAGGTAGCCTAGTGGTTAGAGTGGAGGGGCGGCAGGTAGCCTAGTGGTTAGAGTGGAGGGGCGGCAGGTAGCCTAGTGGTTAGAGTGGAGGGGGGCAGGTAGCCTAGTGGTTAGAGTGGAGGGGAGGCAGGTAGCCTAGTGGTTAGAGTGGAGGGGCGGCAGGTAGCCTAGTGGTTAGAGTGGAGGGGCGGCAGGTAGCCTAGTGGTTAGAGTGGAGGGGCGGCAGGTAGCCTAGTGGTTAGAGTGGAGGGGCGGCAGGTAGCCTAGTGGTTAGAGTGGAGGGGCGGCAGGTAGCCTAGTGGTTAGAGTGGAGGGGAGGCAGGTAGCCTAGTGGTTAGAGTGGAGGGGAGGCAGGTAGCCTAGTGGTTAGAGTGGAGGGGAGGCAGGTAGCCTAGTGGTTAGAGTGGAGGGGCGGCAGGTAGCCTAGTGGTTAGAGTGGAGGGGGCGGCAGGTAGCCTAGTGGTTAGAGTGGAGGGGCGGCAGGTAGCCTAGTGGTTAGAGTGGAGGGGCGGCAGGTAGCCTAGTGGTTAGAGTGGAGGGGCGGCAGGTAGCCTAGTGGTTAGAGTGGAGGGGCGGCAGGTAGCCTAGTGGTTAGAGTGGAGGGGCGGCAGGTAGCCTAGTGGTTAGAGTGGAGGGGCGGCAGGTAGCCTAGTGGTTAGAGTGGAGGGGCGGCAGGTAGCCTAGTGGTTAGAGTGGAGGGGCGGCAGGTAGCCTAGTGGTTAGAGTGGAGGGGGGGCAGGTAGCCTAGTGGTTAGAGTGGAGGGGCGGCAGGTAGACTAGTGGTTAGAGTGGAGGGGCGGCAGGTAGCCTAGTGGTTAGAGTGGAGGGGCGGCAGGTAGACTAGTGGTTAGAGTGGAGGGGAGGCTGGTAGACTAGTGGTTAGAGTGGAGGGGAGGCAGGTAGCCTAGTGGTTAGAGTGGAGGGGAGGCAGGTAGCCTAGTGGTTAGAGTGGAGGGGGGGCAGGTAGCCTAGTGGTTAGAGTGGAGGGGCGGCAGGTAGCCTAGTGGTTAGAGTGGAGGGGCGGCAGGTAGCCTAGTGGTTAGAGTGGAGGGGCGGCAGGTAGCCTAGTGGTTAGAGTGGAGGGGCGGCAGGTAGACTAGTGGTTAGAGTGGAGGGGCGGCAGGTAGACTAGTGGTTAGAGTGGAGGGGAGGCTGGTAGACTAGTGGTTAGACCGTTGGAGTTGTAACCAAAAGGAATCCCCGAGCTGACAAGGTACAAATTCTGTCACATTATGCAGTTGACCCACTGTTCCTAGGCCATCATTGAACATAAAAATGTGTTCTTAACTGACTTAAATAAAACATTTAATCAATTTAAATAAAAAATATTCACTGTGTATTTAATCTTAGTGTCACGATTTCTATTTCTTATTCATATATTGTTCATCTTTAACTCTGCATTGTTGGAAATACATACAAAAGACCCGTAAGTAAATTTTCCACCTGTTGTTTACAAAGCATGTGACAAATAACATTAGATTTCAATTAGATTTGAGTGGTGAGCCTGTTTGTTTTATTTGAGGTCACAAACTTTGAGGTCACAAACTTTAACCCTCGTCTTAACCCTTGTCTGTACCCTTGTTTTAACCCTTGTTTTAACCCTTGTTTTAACCCTCGTCTTAACCCTTGTCTTAACCCTTGTTTTAACCCTTGTTTTCAATTTACTAGCCTGTTTTTGTATACATCTATTTATTAAAAATAAATATCCTATTTTGAGAATAAACACTTTTTCACTTTTAGTATAAACCTTTTTCTCCACTGGGATTCTCTGCCTCTAACCCAGGGGCTGAGTCACTGGCTTGTCTGGGTTAGCGCCCCCCCCCCTCGTGTTCGTGCCGTGGCGGAGATCGTTGTGGGCTATACTCGGCCTTGTCTCAGGATGGTAAGTTGGTGGTTGGAGACATCCCTCTAGTGGTGTGGGGGCTGTGCTTTGGCAAAGTGGGTGGGGTTATATCCTGCCTGTTTGGCCCTGTCCGGGGGTTTCATCGGATGGGGCCACAGTGTCTTCTGATCCCTCCTGTCTCAGCCTCCAGTATTTATGCTGCAGTAGTTTATGTGTCGGGGGGCTAGGGTCAGTCTGTTACATCTGGAGTATTTCTCTTGTCTTATCCGGTGTCCTGTGTGAATTTAAATATGCTCTCTCTAATTCTCTCTTTCTCTCTTTCTTTCTTTCTTTCTCGGAGGACCTGAGCTCTAGGACCATGCCTCAGGACTACCTGGTATGATGACTCCTTGCTGTCCCCAGTCCACCTGGCCGTGCTGCTGCTCCAGTTTCAACTGTTCTGCCTGCGGCTATGGAACCCTGACCTGTTCACCAGATGTGCTACCTGTCCCAGACCTGCTGTTTTCAACTCTCTAGAGACAGCAGGAGCGGAAGAGATACTCTCAAAGATCGGCTATGAAAAGCCAACTGACACTTACTCTTGTGTTACTGACTTGTTGCACCCTCGACAACTACTATGATTATTATTATTTGACCATGCTGGTCATTTATGAACATTTGAACATCTTGGCCATGTTCTGTTATAATCTCCACCCGGCACAGCAAGAAGAGGACTGGTCACCCCTCATAGCCTGGTTCCTCTCTAGGTTTCTTCCTAGGTTTTGGCCTTTCTAGGGAGTTTTTCCTAGCCACCGTGCTTCTACACCTGCATTGCTTGCTGTTTGGGATTTTAGACTGGGTTTCTGTACAGCACTTTGAGATATCAGCTGATGTAAGAAGGGCTTTATAAATACATTTGATGTGAAGGGCATCGGCCAGCCTTTTCACATGGGGTGAGGGAGGATAGGAAGAAATGGGGGAGGAGAGGGAGAAATGGGGGATCCTGGGTAGGAAGAGTGTAATGGAAATTATATGATTAAAGGTTTGACTAAATGATTTCACTCAGAAACCCTATTACCTGTTGAAATGTATTCGAAATAAGGCTATAATAATGGGTTAAAAACTATATTCCTATACTGTGTGCGAGTACGACACTGTTACTACTTCAAAACGAGGGAGGCAGAGTGGATAAGACGACCTTGGGAAAGGAACAGGAGAAGATGCCTCCTTAAAATTTGATCATATTACTCCAGTGCTAGCCTCCCTACACTGGCTTCCTGTTAAGGCAAGGGCTGATTTCAAGGTTTTACTGCTAACCTACAAAGCATTACATGGGCTTGCTCCTACCTATCTTTCCGATTTGGTCCTGCCGTACATACCTACACGTACGCTACGGTCACAAGACGCAGGCCTCCTAATTGTCCCTAGAATTTCTAAGCAAATGGCTGGAGGTAGGGCTTTCTCCTATAGAGCTCCATTTTTATGGAATGGTCTGCCTACCAATGTGAGAGACGCAGACTCAGTCTCAACCTTTAAGTCTTTACTGAAGACTTATCTCTTCAGTAGGTCCTATGATTAAGTATAGTCTGGCCCAGGAGTGTGAAGGTGAACGGAAAGGCTGGAGCAACGAACCGCCCTTGCTGTCTCTGCCTTGCCGGTTCCCCTCTCTCCACTGGGATTCTCTGCCTCTAACCCTATTACAGGGGCTGAGTCACTGGCCTACTGGTGTTCTTCCATGCCGTCCATGGGAGGGGTGCGTCACTTGAGTGGGTTGAGTCACTGACGTGGTCTTCCTGTCTGGGTTGGCGCCCCCCCCTTGGGTTGTGCCGTGGCGGAGATCGTTGTGGGCAATACTCGGCCTTGTCTTAGGACGGTAAGTTGGTGGTTGGAGACATCCCTCTAGTGGTGTGGGGGCTGTGCTTTGGCAAAGTGGGTGGGGTTATATCCTGCCTGTTTGGCCCTGTCCGGGGGTTTCATCGGATGGGGCCACAGTGTCTTCTGATCCCTCCTGTCTCAGCCTCCAGTATTTATGCTGCAGTAGTTTATGTGTCGGGGGGCTAGGGTCAGTCTGTTACATCTGGAGTATTTCTCTTGTCTTATCCGGTGTCCTGTGTGAATTTAAATATGCTCTCTCTAATTCTCTCTTTCTCTCTTTCTGTCTTTCTCTCGGAGGACCTCAGCCCTTGGACCATGCCTTGTATGGTACCATACCTGGTATGATGACTCCTTGCTGTCCCCAGTCCACCTGGCCGTGCTGCTGCTCCAGTTTCAACTGTTCTGCCTGCGGCTATGGAACCCTGACCTGTTCACCGGACGTGCTTGTTGCACCCTCGACAACTACTATGATTATTATTATTTGACCATGCTGGTCATTTATGAACATTTTAACATTTTAACATCTTGACCATGTTCTGTTATAATATCCACCCGGCACAGCCAGAAGAGGACTGGCCACCCCTCATAGCCTGGTTCCTCTCTAGGTTTCTTCCTAGGTTTTTGGCCTTTCTAGGGAGTTTTTCCTAGGGAGTTTTTCCTAGCCACCGTGCTTCTTTCACATGCTTTGCTTGCTGTTTGGGGTTTTAGGCTGGGTTTCTGTACAGCACTTTGAGATATCAGCTGATGTACGAAGGGCTATATAAATAAATTTGAATTTGATTGAAGTTAGGGGAGAGAAACAACGGCCTGGGAACGGCTTAGTTGGCAGGAGATTAGAAGACAGGTGGCAAGGTTGATAAGGAATGTATGTGTACTGTGGGAAAAATACAGCCGCCTAAAGCGGGGTGGAGTTCTCTACTGGTGTGTGTGTGTGTGTGTGTGTGTGTGTGTGTGTGTGTGTGTGTTTGTGTGTTAATATAAAAGGCTTTGTACATTGTTAGGATTTTCAGAGCTCTCATAAATAAACGTTTTGACCCTTTTAGGCTGGCTATCTGTCTGCTTCATTCAACCAGAATCTTACACACTCTGGGGGGCAGACTGAGTAGTTTAATTGAAGTTTGGTTTAAGAACATTAATAACTTAATTCACGTAACAAAGAGGAAAGGACTTGTGGGAGAGATGGTGGGGGGGGGGGGGTGAAGGAGAGGGAGAAAGAAATTGAGTTGTTTTTAGGGTTTGTTCTAGCAGGCAAGACTTGATTACCCACCATGCATCATGTTGGACTCCTGGAAGTCGGGGTCAGCGGGATCAACGGAGGCAGGGTCAGAACAGAACGTCTGGATGTTGTGTTCCTGGTACCAGCTCAGAGACTCGTCCACCACGTTGAACATCAGAACAACGTCTCTGTCTACGTCCACACGACCCTCCTCTGTCAGGATACCTGGTTAAGACAACGCCAGACTTACATTCAACATCAGAACAACGTCTTTATCTCAATACAGATTAACGTATGATGGGCAACACTTTACATTAACGTGTATTAATTTACGTAGGCTTTATAAAGGGTTTATAAGCAGTTCGCAGATTAACACACACACACACACCGTCCTACAGACCATTCTCTCAGGTGAGTATTGGGGGTTATTATACAGTGTTGAGGTAAAGGAACACACAAACCTTTCTTGCAGGTGAGCAGAGCTCCTATGAGTCCAGAAGTGATATCTCTAGGAGCCTCTACGTTTAAACTAGATGGAGATATTATGAATGTTTAAATTAGATGGAGATATTATGAATGTTTAAATTAGATGGAGGATATTATGAATGTCTAAAGTAGATGAGATATTATGAATGTTTAAATTAGATGGAGATATTATGAATGTCTAAAGTAGATGAGATATTATGAATGTTTAAATTAGATGGAGATATTATGAATGTCTAAACTAAACTAGATGAGATATTATGAATGTCTAAACTAGACGAGATTATTATGAATGTCTAAACTAGACGAGATATTATGAATGTCTAAACTAAACTAGATGAGATATTATGAATGTCTAAACTAGACGAGATATTATGAATGTCTAAACTAGACGAGATATTATGAATGTTTAAATTAGATGGAGATATTATGAATGTCTAAACTAGACGGAGATATTATGAATGTCTAAACTAGACGAGATATTATGAATGTCTAAACTAGACGAGATATTATGAATGTCTAAACTAGACGAGATATTATGAATGTCTAAACTAGACGAGATATTATGAATGTTTAAATTAGATGGAGATATTATGAATGTCTAAACTAGACGAGATATTATGAATGTCTAAACTAGACGAGATATTATGAATGTCTAAACGAGACGAGATATTATGAATGTCTAAACGAGACGAGATATTATGAATGTCTAAACTAGATGGAGATATTATGAATGTCTAAACTAGACGGAGATATTATGAATGTCTAAACTAGATGAGATATTATGAATGTTTAAATTAGATGGAGATATTATGAATGTCTAAACTAGACGGAGATATTATGAATGTCTAAACTAGATGGAGATATTATGAATGTCTAAACTAGATGGAGATATTATGAATGTTTAAACTAGATGAGATATTATGAATGTTTAAATTAGATGGAGATATTATGAATGTTTAAACTAGATGGAGATATTATGAATGTTTAAATTAGATGGAGATATTATGAATGTTTAAACTAGATGAGATATTATGAATGTCTAAACTAGATGAGATATTATGAATGTTTAAACTAGATGGAGATATTATGAATGTCTAAACTAAACTAGATGAGATATTATGAATGTCTAAACTAGACGAGATATTATGAATGTTTAAACTAGATGAGATATTATGAATGTTTAAACTAGACGGAGATATTATGAATGTCTAAACTAGACGGAGATATTATGAATGTTTAAACTAGATGAGATATTATGAATGTTTAAACTAGATGGAGATATTATGAATGTTTAAATTAGATGGAGATATTATGAATGTCTAAACTAGATGAGATATTATGAATGTTTAAATTAGATGGAGATATTATGAATGTTTAAATTAGATGGAGATATTATGAATGTTTAAACTAGATGAGATATTATGAATGTCTAAACTAGATGAGATATTATGAATGTTTAAACTAGATGGAGATATTATGAATGTCTAAACTAAACTAGATGAGATATTATGAATGTCTAAACTAGACGAGATATTATGAATGTCTAAACTAGACGAGATATTATGAATGTTTAAATTAGATGGAGATATTATGAATGTCTAAACTAGACGAGATATTATGAATGTCTAAACTAGACGAGATATTATGAATGTCTAAACGAGACGAGATATTATGAATGTCTAAACGAGACGAGATATTATGAATGTCTAAACTAGATGGAGATATTATGAATGTCTAAACTAGACGGAGATATTATGAATGTCTAAACTAGATGAGATATTATGAATGTTTAAATTAGATGGAGATATTATGAATGTCTAAACTAGATGGAGATATTATGAATGTCTAAACTAGATGGAGATATTATGAATGTCTAAACTAGATGGAGATATTATGAATGTTTAAACTAGATGAGATATTATGAATGTTTAAATTAGATGGAGATATTATGAATGTTTAAACTAGATGGAGATATTATGAATGTTTAAATTAGATGGAGATATTATGAATGTTTAAACTAGATGAGATATTATGAATGTCTAAACTAGATGAGATATTATGAATGTTTAAACTAGATGGAGATATTATGAATGTCTAAACTAAACTAGATGAGATATTATGAATGTCTAAACTAGACGAGATATTATGAATGTTTAAACTAGATGAGATATTATGAATGTTTAAACTAGACGGAGATATTATGAATGTCTAAACTAGACGGAGATATTATGAATGTTTAAACTAGATGAGATATTATGAATGTTTAAACTAGATGGAGATATTATGAATGTTTAAATTAGATGGAGATATTATGAATGTCTAAACTAGATGAGATATTATGAATGTTTAAATTAGATGGAGATATTATGAATGTCTAAACTAGATGGAGATATTATGAATGTTTAAACTAGATGGAGATATTATGAATGTTTAAACTAGATGGAGATATTATGAATGTCTAAACTAGATGAGATATTATGAATGTTTAAACTAGATGGAGATATTATGAATGTCTAAACTAGATGAGATATTATGAATGTCTAAACTAGACGAGATATTATGAATGTCTAAACGAGACGAGATATTATGAATGTCTAAACTAGACGAGATATTATGAATGTCTAAACTAGATGAGATATTATGAATGTTTAAACTAGATGGAGATATTATGAATGTTTAAATTAGATGGAGATATTATGAATGTCTAAACTAGACGAGATATTATGAATGTTTAAATTAGATGGAGATATTATGAATGTCTAAACTAGACGAGATATTATGAATGTTTAAACTAGATGAGATATTATGAATGTCTAAACTAGATGAGATATTATGAATGTTTAAACTAGATGGAGATATTATGAATGTCTAAACTAAACTAGATGAGATATTATGAATGTCTAAACTAGACGAGATATTATGAATGTTTAAACTAGATGAGATATTATGAATGTTTAAACTAGACGGAGATATTATGAATGTCTAAACTAGACGGAGATATTATGAATGTTTAAACTAGATGAGATATTATGAATGTTTAAACTAGATGGAGATATTATGAATGTTTAAATTAGATGGAGATATGAATGTCTAAACTAGATGAGATATTATGAATGTTTAAATTAGATGGAGATATTATGAATGTCTAAACTAGATGGAGATATTATGAATGTCTAAACTAGATGAGATATTATGAATGTTTAAACTAGACGGAGATATTATGAATGTCTAAACTAGACGGAGATATTATGAATGTTTAAACTAGATGGAGATATTATGAATGTCTAAACTAAACTAGATGAGATATTATGAATGTCTAAACTAGACGAGATATTATGAATGTCTAAACGAGACGAGATATTATGAATGTCTAAACGAGACGAGATATTATGAATGTCTAAACTAGATGAGATATTATGAATGTTTAAATTAGATGGAGATATTATGAATGTTTAAATTAGATGGAGATATTATGAATGTTTAAACTAGATGAGATATTATGAATGTCTAAACTAGACGGAGATATTATGAATGTTTAAACTAGATGAGATATTATGAATGTTTAAACTAGATGGAGATATTATGAATGTCTAAACTAGACGAGATATTATGAATGTCTAAACTAGATGAGATATTATGAATGTTTAAACTAGATGAGATATTATGAATGTTTAAATTAGATGGAGATATTATGAATGTTTAAACTAGATGGAGATATTATGAATGTTTAAATTAGATGGAGATATTATGAATGTTTAAACTAGACGGAGATATTATAGACATCTAAACTAGATGAGATATTACAGACATCTAAACTAGACGGAGATATTACAGACATCTCAACTAGATGGAGATATTACAGACATCTAAACTAGATGAGATATTACAGACATCTAAACTAGATGAGATATTACAGACATCTAAACTAGATGAGATATTACAGACATCTAAACTAGATGGAGATATTACAGACATCTAAACTAGATGAGATATTACAGACATCTAAACTAGATGAGATATTACAGACATCTAAACTAGATGAGATATTACAGACATCTCAACTAGATGGAGATATTACAGACATCTAAACTAGATGAGATATTACAGACATCTCAACTAGATGGAGATATTACAGACATCTAAACTAGATGAGATATTACAGACATCTCAACTAGATGGAGATATTACAGACATCTAAACTAGATGAGATATTACAGACATCTAAACTAGATGAGATATTACAGACATCTAAACTAGATGAGATATTACAGACATCTAAACTAGATGGAGATATTACAGACATCTAAACTAGATGAGATATTACAGACATCTAAACTAGATGAGATATTACAGACATCTAAACTAGATGAGATATTACAGACATCTAAACTAGACGAGATATTACAGACATCTCAACTAGACGGAGATATTACAGACATCTAAACTAGACGGAGATATTACAGACATCTAAACTAGATGAGATATTACAGACATCTAAACTAGACGGAGATATTACAGACATCTCAACTAGATGAGATATTACAGACATCTCAACTAGATGGAGATATTACAGACATCTAAACTAGATGAGATATTACAGACATCTCAACTAGATGGAGATATTACAGACATCTCAACTAGATGAGATATTACAGACATCTAAACTAGATGAGATATTACAGACATCTAAACTAGACGGAGATATTACAGACATCTAAACTAGACGGAGATATTACAGACATCTAAACTAGACGGAGATATTACAGACATCTAAACTAGATGAGATATTACAGACATCTAAACTAGACGGAGATATTACAGACATCTAAACTAGATGAGATATTACAGACATCTAAACTAGACGGAGATATTACAGACATCTAAACTAGATGAGATATTACAGACATCTAAACTAGATGAGATATTACAGACATCTAAACTAGATGAGATATTACAGACATCTAAACTAGATGAGATATTACAGACATCTAAACTAGATGAGATATTACAGACATCTAAACTAGATGAGATATTACAGACATCTCAACTAGACGGAGATATTACAGACATCTCAACTAGATGAGATATTACAGACATCTCAACTAGATGAGATATTACAGACATCTAAACTAGATGAGATATTACAGACATCTAAACTAGACGGAGATATTATAGACATCTAAACTAGATGGAGATTTTACAGACATCTAAACTAGATGAGATATTACAGACATCTAAACTAGATGAGATATTACAGACATCTCAACTAGATGGAGATATTACAGACATCTCAACTAGATGAGATATTACAGACATCTAAACTAGATGAGATATTACAGACATCTAAACTAGACGGAGATATTACAGACATCTAAACTAGATGAGATATTACAGACATCTAAACTAGATGAGATATTACAGACATCTAAACTAGACGGAGATATTACAGACATCTAAACTAGATATCTTGGCCAGCAAGTCAGACAAGTGTTTGGTTCCTTGATTCCATTCCAGAATGTGGTTGTGATATCATTCTATTGTACTGTGTTCTACCTCTCTGACCAATACCATTCTCTAGCACATAAAGAGTTGTTTTGTAAGCCTGCGACCAGGTTCTCTAAATAAGCCTTTCCTGTTAGAGAGGATGGGAAGTGGAAGGGAAACAACAAGAGAACGAGAGAGTGCAGTTTCATATCTGCTTTGTTGCATTAGCTAGGTCATCAGTCTTAGATCTCTACTGGTCACTTTCTCTGCTGTACGAGAGACCTGCCTATCTGTCTGTCTGGCTACATTCTCTGCTGTATGAGAGACCTGTCTATCTGTCTGTCTGTCTGTCTGGCTACATTCTCTGCTGTACGAGAGACCTGCCTATCTGTCTGTCTGGCTACATTCTCTGCTGTATGAGAGACCTGTCTATCTGTCTGTCTGTCTGTCTGGCTACATTCTCTGCTGTACGAGAGACCTGCCTAGTCTGTCTGTCTGGCTACATTCTCTGCTGTATGAGAGACCTGTCTATCTGTCTGTCTGTCTGTCTGGCTACATTCTCTGCTGTACGAGAGACCTGCCTATCTGTCTGTCTGGCTACATTCTCTGCTGTATGAGAGACCTGTCTATCTGTCTGTCTGGCCACTTTCTCTGCTGTACGAGAGACTTGCCAAGTCTGTCTGTCTGTCTGGCTACATTCTCTGCTGTACGAGAGACTTGCCAAGTCTGTCTGTCTGACTACATTCTCTGCTGTACGAGAGACCTGTCTGTCTGTCTGTCTGGATACATTCTCTGCTGTACGAGAGACCTGTCTATCTGTCTGTCTGGCTACATTCTCTGCTGTATGAGAGACCTGTCTATCTGTCTGTCTGTCTGTCTGGCCACTTTCTCTGCTGTACGAGAGACCTGTCTGTCTGTCTGTCTGGCTACATTCTCTGCTGTACGAGAGACCTGTCTGTCTGTCTGTCTGGCTACATTCTCTGCTGTACGAGAGACTTTCCAAGTCTGTCTGTCTGTCTGGCTACATTCTCTGCTGTACGAGAGACTTGCCAAGTCTGTCTGTCTGGCTACATTCTCTGCTGTACGAGAGACTTGCCAAGTCTGTCTGTCTGACTACATTCTCTGCTGTACGAGAGACCTGTCTGTCTG